>NW_018407731.1:909574-921713 GCF_002113885.1 Mizuhopecten yessoensis | reverse complement strand
CCATACTTATACTCTACATGTACAGGTATTAGCCTCGTCTGTCAATACACCCATACTTATACTCTACATGTACAGGTATTAGCCTCGTCTGTCAATACACCCATACTTATACTCTTCATGTACAGGTATTAGCCTCGTCTGTCAATACACCCATACTTATACACTACATGTACAAGTATTATCCTTGTCTGTCAATACACCCATACTTATACTCTACATGTACAAGTATTAGCCTCGTCTATCAATACACCCATACGCCTACTCTACATGTACAAGTATTAGCCTCGTCTATCAATACACCCATACGCCTACTCTACATGTACAGGTATTAGCCGCGTCTGACAATACACCCATACTCCTACGCTACATGTACAGGTATTACCCTCGTCTGTCAATACATCCATACTTATACTCAACATGCACAGGTATTATACTCGTCTGTCAATACCCCCATACTTATTCTCTACATGTACAAGTATTATCCTTGTCTGTCAATACACACATACTTATACTCTAAATGTACAGGTATTAGCCGCGTCTGTCAATACACACATACTTATACTCTACAGGTACAGGTATTAGCCTCGTCTGTCAATACACCCATACTCCTACTCTACATGTACAGGTATTAGCCTCGTCTGTCAATACACCCATACTTATACTCTACATGCACAGGTATTATCCTCGTCTGTCAATACACCCATACTTATATTATGGGTGTATTGACAGACGAGGCTAGTACCTGCGGTACATGCTGATCGTATTCACCTCAAGACAATGACATAGAGGTCTGATTGTGAAGTAAACCATATGAAATTTCCGGTGACTTTCTACTTGGTCAAACATTATATATCTCATAGACACCAGGTCTTTTATATCATATTTTTCTTAGATGCATTTCTAATTGCACTTAGATTACTGGACCACTGTTGTTCCTTAGGCCTATAGGCCCACATAGTAATGTCAAAGCAGTATTGCTGGTCATGAGCGCTATTGACGGGGCGTTAAACCCTATACACCAACCAACCTCTCGTCCTTTTTTTGCAAATACTATATAGATATTGGATTATTCTAGTCATCTTCGTGTTGTTTTGAAGTCACAGAAACTTTAAAACAGAGACGATTGTAAATTTACATTGGGTAAAACGTGGTTGGTTAGTGGTGGTTTAAAAATTTGGTGGGATTGTCATAGACTTTAGTGGTTATCACAATCATATAGGAGTGTCGTGCAAACTGCAGGGATCATGTCAATGAAATTTCATTTTTGTGTCACCCTGGTGAAATACTAGCCGCTTAATTCCTACCCACTCGGCTATGGATAATTTCCTTTAGCTCATTCGGTAGAGCGTAAGATTAGTAAGCCAGAGGTCCCGGGTTCGACTCCTAGCGGAGACATTGGCAAAATAATGACCTCTGTTACATCTGTTTTAATAATGACAATTATGTACTTATAACTGCAACTAGCCTAGATCTACATGAAGGCCTGTTACAAAACCACGAAGGCTTGCGCATAAGCTTAGATCTACGAAGGATGAGCGATACAGGCCCTATCGGCGTTTTATGTATCCGTCGATAATAAATTTAGTCGAACCTCAGTTAACACGTTGATTATTGATAAAATGTTTTTATAAAATGTTTTAAAACCAACCTCTAAAGACAAAAGTCACACAGCTGTTTGTTTCCAACCCACTCTGCAACTCCCAAACAACCTGACGGGAAACGTGCTTAGCATTATAAGTAAGGAATCGTTTTTTTCCGGATTTTGGTGATTTAAACTGTACGAATATTTTTGTTTAATAGATGTTTATATTATTTCATTGCTTATATTTTATAAAGATTTAGGCCAACTGGATCGTGGCACTAGGTATTTTAAACAAAACTGTCTTAGGAAATTAAAAACACAGTTGAATCACTTCAAAGTTCGGTGATACGTGAATGGAAAGTGTGTCTCGACGAATTTTGTTGTGAATTGTCTTGTTGGATAATTAAAGTTTTTCTATGATCAAACAAATATCACTATTGTTTTCAAGAAGACCATTGCGTTAAGCCCTTGTTATATTAACGTTAAATTATCTTGGCCTCGGGCCCTAAGCTTCCACGGGGATCAAACCCGCGGCCCTCACCTTCCAAATGGGTCAAACCCGCGGCCCTAAGCTTCCACGGGGATCAAACCTACTGCCCTAAGCTTCCACGGGGATCAAACCCGCGGCCCTCGGCTTCCACGGGGATCAAACCCACGGCCGTAAGCTTCCATGGGGATCAAACCCACGGCCCTAAGCTTCCACGGGGATCAAACCCGCGGCCCTCAGCTTCCACGGGGATCAAACCCACTGCCTTAATATATATAAGCTTCCATGGGGATCAAACCCACGGCCCTAAGCTTTCCAGTCCGCCAAAGCTAGAGGGTGAACGTAATCCTATAAATGACTGCCTCCATAAGATCCACATCCCCCATTTATACAATACTGAGTTCCGTGGCCCCAGATATGTTTCGTGATAAGTTGGATGGAACACTTCAAACGCGTTTAAGACATCTTTTCAAAGTTATACCACCATTGTATTTGCCTTTTGGGCCCCGACCATGTCTATATATGTTAACAGGCAATATATAGGTTGATATAAACCGAAGTTAATTTGTTTCTTAGAAATTTTTTTTATTCCGGAATATTTTTTTTTATTCCGGAAAACCAATATTTTAATAACATACAACGCATCCAGTCTAATTCAGAGTAATAGTTTGGCTGACTTCTTTCTTTTGGCTGTTACACCAAAAAACATATCAAATGTCTACCAATTTTCTTAATATCACAGTAAGGTAGACACCACTCTCGGCATTAATGTTTACCGTCACTTGTACGTAACGAACATCAATGTTAACCGTCACTTGTACGTAACGAACATCAATGTTAACCGTCACTTGTACGTAATGTACATCAATGTTTACCGTCACTTGTACGCAACGAACATCAATGTTAACCGTCACTTGTACGTAACGTACATCAATGTTTACCGTCACTTGTACGTAACGTACATCAATGTTTACCGTCACTTGTACGTAACGTACATCAATGTTTACCGTCACTTGAACGTAACGTACATCAATGTTACCGTCACTTGTACGTAACGTACATCAATGTTTACCGTCACTTGTACGTAACGTACATCAATGTTTACCGTCACTTGTACGTAATGTACATCAATGTTTACCGTCACATGTACATATCTTTTCTCTAACCATACACTCTTAAACTGCACATGTCAGTAAATCATGTTCGTGTACAGTATATAGCACGTTAAATACAATTCTGATAACAGTATAGGTAAGCTTAGCTGACATACTTTATTTATGATCACTGTTAATAATTGTACATGTGTATCAAACATCTAACACTAGAACAAAACATGCACAGTCAATGGGCCGTCATTTTGTTAAGTGTTAATCTAAGCAATGAACTAACGGGAAATATATAACTACCAAGAGTGTATGATTGTAGGACTAATAGCCAGGGGGTATGAGTGTAGGACAAACTACCAGAGTGTATGAGTGTAGGACTAACAACCAGAGTGTATGAGTGTAAGACTTACTACCAGGGGGTACAATGTATGAGTTTATGACCAACTCTAAGGTGTATGAGTGTAAAACTAACTGCCAGGGGGTATGAGTGTAGGACAAAAAACCAGATTGTATGAGTGTAGGACAAACTACCAGATTGTATGAGTGTAGAACTTACTGCCAGGGGGTATGAGTGTAAGCCAAACTACCAGGGTGTATGAGTGTATGATTAACTATCAGGGTATATGAGTGTAGGACTTACTATCAGGGTGTATTAGTGTAGGACTAACTACCAGTGTGTATTAGTGTAGGACTAACTACCAGGGTGTATGAGTGTAGGACTAACTACCAGGGTGTTTGAGTGTAGGACTAACTACCAGGGTGTATGAGTGTAGGACTAATTACCAGGGAAGGGTATATGAGTGAAGGACTAACCACCAGGAATTTATGAGTGTAGGACTAACTACCAGGATGTATGAGTGTAGGACTAACTACCAGGGTGTATGAGTGTAGGACTAACTACCAGGGTATATGAGTGTTGGACTAACTACCAGGGTGTATGAGTGTTGGACTAACTACCAGGGTGTATAAGTGAAGGACTTACTACCAGGGTGTATAAGTGTATGACTAACTACCAGGGTGTATGAGTGTAGGACTAACTACTAGGGTGTATGTGTGTAGGACTAACTACCAGGGTATATGAGTGTAGGACTAACCACCAGGAATTTATGAGTGTAGGACTAACTACCAGGGTGTATGAGTGTTGGACTAACTACCAGGGTGTATAAGTGTAGGACTATCTATCAGGGTGTATGAGTGTAGGACTAACTACCAGGGTATATGAGTGTAGGACTAACCACCAGGGTGTATGTGTGTAGGACTAACTACCAGGGTGTATGAGTGTTGAACTAACTACCGGGGTGTATAAGTGTAGGACTTACTACCAGGGTGTATAAGTGTAGGACTAACTACCAGGGTGTATAAATGTAGGACTAACTACCAGGGATTTATGAGTGTTGGACTAACTACCAAGTTGTATGTGTGTAGGACTAACTAAATGGTGGTATGAGTGTAGGACTAACTACCAAGATGTATGAGTGTTGGACTAACTACCAAGTTGTATGTGTGTAGGACTAACTAAATGGTGGTATGAGTGTAGGACTAACTACCTAGATGTATGAGTGTTGGACTAACTACCAAGTTGTATGTGTGTAGTACTAACTAAATGGTTGTAGGAGTGTAGGACTAACTACAAAGTTGTATGTGTGTAGGACTAACTAAATGAAAGTATGAGTGTAGGACTAACTAAACGGTAGCATGAGTGTAGGACTAACATATGTAGCTGGTTGTGTAGGTTTATCTAAGGGGTGTGAATGGAGGATTTGTTGTCGGGTTCATGGGTGAAGGAATAACAAACTAACAAGGTGTATGAGTATGGAACCCCAGAACTTACTACGTGGTTATACGAGATTGACTGGAACCGTTTTAGGTATCTGGAAGTATGCATCGTTGGATAACAGAAAGTTTCAACTGTTACAAGACAATACCTAGCTGGTTCTTAAAAATCGGTGTAAACCCGAAGACAGAGCAAGTGTATATTTAGTCTAGTTAAATTAGAAAACAACGTATGTGAAGTTATATGCACAGCCTGTACTAAACCCAAACTTACTCACAAGTATAACAAGGTCGATCTCCTTCCATAGCGAGTAGAGTAAAACGTTGGCCGTACCCTCCTCCCTTACTCCCCTACAACAGTACTGACCTTTAGGAGCAGACTTGCAGCTGTTGATCCAGACTAGGGTCCCTCATACTATAAAACTATAAGTACATGGCCTACAGCCTTTGGTCTGGTGTTGTAGTCGTACGTGTGTGATGGTGAACGTGTGAGCCTCGTAGATGGACAAACATATATATCCTCCTTCCAAAATATGTTACCCTCACACACACGTGGCCGCGCCCGATACGCGTGTGTGCCTGTTTGTTGATAAGCATGTGTATAGGTGACGTGTGTGTATGTGTATGTAACATTCCAGTGTTGGACGGGTGCTTTCCGTTACTGAATGGTAGATAGCAGGCATGGCCGTCAAACATGGTACGCAAAACTTAGTTATATTTTATTGATGATAATGTGTGTGTACGTATGTATATGTAATGGATGAGCCAATAAAATATTAAATAAAAAAGCACTGTACACTTGTGCGAACGCAGAGACCTGGCACGACCTTGATATAGTGTTGCAACCCAGTATGACTGTGATCCTATCTATTTAAAAAACATGAACATTACATCCGCTATGGACAGAATAAAGTTCAGCGGTTACAGTATTTATAAGTAGATGTCTGATTACACACGGTCGATGTGGTGGTCCACAAACCGAGACCACCAGTCCACACGTCTAAGCTCCTTAACACCACTTCACAAACGTTCCTATGACCCAGAATGAAAAAAATACCCCATGGTCCCGACCCCCAGATCACTTATTATTGTTTTCAAGTCCCTGTGTTCAAAACCCTATATTATTAAGTCATGAACGCTAATTATCAAAATTATATTTTTGGAGAAATATCTTAAGATTTTACAAATTGTGTTTGTTATAATAATTAAGATGGTCGTATCATACTTATATATCCTATTTTTGCTCTGAGTTTCCATGAGTTAAGTCGCCGGTAAGGTAATCGATCAGGGTTTGAACATCTTTAATTGGCCCAGGTTGTGAGGACACTGTACAATTATAAACCACCTAATGGTGCATGTAGTTTTTTCCGCACTCAAATCTGTATGTCCGTTTATTGCCGTGTAAAAACTATCATTGTTATCCCACCCACAGGGACCTGAGAATTTGTTACAGCTATATTTGGACCTCAACTAAGGTGTTCATAGTAATTTTACATGTTTTGGGGTTTAGATCGACTTTCGGTAAAAATGACACTCCCAATGGTCATATCATCTAAACCCCTAAAACATGTAAAATTACTCTGAACACCTTAGTTTAGGTCCAAATATAGCTGTAACAAATTCTCAGGTCCCTGTGACCCCACTCACTAGTGAAGCCCTGCGTCCTGGTTACCCTAGTGGTGTAGATGTCTTTTCATATGAAGGTTTCATTGTGGAACTGATCGAAAAGACTAAATGGCCACCAGGCAGCCATCTTTAATTTTGAGAACTGAACATTTTTATCATCACTTCTCAAGAAGTACGAGACAGATCTTTCTCAAATTTCATATGACGGTTTTCTTTGGTCCATAGTTTTGCATGTATTGTTTTGAGACTGTTCAGAAGGACAACATCATGTATTTTCATAGTTAAAGTTTGTTATCGCTATTTCTCAAAAAGTGCTGAACGGATTTCTTCTCAAATTTCAAATGAGTGTTCCCCTTATTCAATGGCTGTACGTGAAGGAAGGTGACAACAGCAGGTTTGATATTACAAATATCTGGTGGAGGACATATTGTAGATATTCACTAAGATAAGTTACATAGCATTCGGCTGTTGGTGTATGCTGTAATACCATAATATGTAGATGTTGGTCCATATCATTATAAACCTCAAAATGCAATCTGCAATGCTAATCTAAACACCTGTATATTAGGTATAGTTCTATTTTTGCTCCTATAAATTCTTATGAAAATATAGTGTTACCGGAGTGACAACAGTGGGGACAATATCACCCACTTGTCTTACCGAAGTGACAACAGTGGGGACAATCTCACCCACTAGTGTTACCGGAGTGACAACAGTGGGGACAATCTCACCCACTAGTGCTACCGGAGTAACAACAGTGGTGACAATCCCACCGACTAGTGCTACCGGAGTGACAACAGTGGGGACAATCTCACCAACTAGTGCTACCGGAGTGACAACAGTGGGGACAATCCCACCGACTAGTGCTACCGGAGTGACAACAGTGGGGACAATCCCACCCACTAGTTCTACCGGAGTGACAACAGTGGGGACAATCTCACCCACTAGTGCTACCGGAGTGACAACAGTGGGGACAATCTCACCCACTAGTGCTACCGGAGTAACAACAGTGGGACAATCCCACCGACTAGTGTTACCGGAGTAACAACAGTAGGACAATCCCACCGACTAGTGTTACCGGAGTGACAACAGAGGGGACAATGTCACCCACTAGTGCTACCGGAGTAACAACAGTAGGACAATCCCACCGACTAGTGCTACCGGAGTGACAACAGTGGGGACAATCTCACCCACTAGTGTTACCGGAGTAACAACAGTGGGGACAATCTCACCCACTAGTGTTACCGAAGTGACAACAGTAGGACAATCTCACCCACTAGTGTTACCGGAGAAACAACAGTGGTGACAATCCCACCCACTAGTGTTACCGAAGTGACAACAGTAGGACAATCCCACCGACTAGTGCTACCGGAGTAACAACAGTAGGACAATCCCACCGACTAGTGTTAACGGAGTAACAACAGTGGGGACAATCCCACCCACTAGTGTTACCGAAGTGACAACAGCAGGACAATCCCACCGACTAGTGCTACCGGAGTAACAACAGTAGGACGATCCCACCGACTAGTGTTAACGGAGTAACAACAGGGGGGACAATCCCACCCACTAGTGTTACCGAAGTGACAACAGTAGGACAATCCCACCGACTAGTGCTACCGGAGTAACAACAGTAGGACAATCCCACCGACTAGTGTTACCGGAGTAACAACAGTGGGACAATCCCACCGACTAGTGTTACCGAAGTGACATCAGTGGTGACAATCTCACCCACTAGTGCTACCGGAGTAACAACAGTGGTGACAATCCCACCCACTAGTGTTACCGAAGTAACAACAGTAGGACAATCCCATCGACTAGTGTTACCGGAGTAACAACAGTGGGGACAATATCACCGACTAGTGCTACCGGAATAACAACAGTAGGACAATCCCACCGACTAGTGTTACCGGAGTAACAACAGTGATGACAATCCCATCGACTAGTGTTACCGGAGTAACAACAGTGGGGACAATCTCACCGACTAGTGTTACCGAAGTAACAACAGTGGTGACAATCCCACCCACTAGTGTTACCGGAGTAACAACAGTGATGACAATTCCACTGACTAGTGTTACCAGAGTAACAACAGTAGGACAATCCCACCGACTAGTGCTACCGGATAAACAACAGTGGGACATTCCACTGACTAGTGTTTCCGGGGTATTTTTTATAATGGGATGGGTGACATCGATGTCGGTTGTTACCTGGCCCCTCCCTGCCTACGAGTACCTGTCGTTCCAGTGAGATTGTTTTTACGCCTAAGAACTATTCGTAACCGAAGATCCAAGGTCTTAAACGAATATAATAGGTCAATGGATATTGTTTTGACAATGAGAAATATATGTTAATTAATCTAATAAAAATGTATGAATGTGTGTGTTGTTATACTACATGATTATGATCATACAGTGTTATGTATGTCAGCGAAAACGTAGTATTACATTGCATATATGTATGTTAATGAGATGGTAAGTATATAGTAAAGGGCCTGTAGTACCGAGGGATTTGTAAAACTGTGTGATACAAAATAACTCATCATACTGAGGATTGGGTATAAGGATAATATCTCACCCTGGACAAACCTATGCATGTTTTATTCCGGTTTAATATTTCCCTGTTTCCATCCTAGTTTCCGACACATTACATTTTTCTTTACGCCACTATGAAACTGATTAATTAAATAACGTTAATGTTCACGATCAGGTTAACGTCATGGTGTAGCTTTGCGTAGAACGCGCATGATCATGAGTTTCAGTAAGGAATGGAAATTATCATTCCCAGTTCTCTGGTTAAAGATAGCAAATCTCGTATCCCATGGAGATGAACTCAGCAAATTTAAGCTTCGGGTAAGATTCTCGAAGCTGGGGTTTTGACTTATCCATAAGAAACTTATCTCGACGGCTGACATTGGATATTTTGTGTCAAAAGGGTAAAAGATTCTATCTTGACAAATAAAGGTAGTGTCATTGTACGTCACAGGGTCCGTCCTACTACTGAAGATCCGGGTAATAAGGTCCCCGGTACTTGCTACCTGTTATCAAATTATTTCGATCCAGACTGGTCTTATTGATTGTTAAACTTCGATATTCTACGGGATATGTGGATATGATGGGGGTTAAACCGTCCCGACTGTTCATAGATTTAACATAAGCAGGTTTCCCAAGACGCTTATCAGCAGTAGACACTGTGAACAGGTAGGAGTTATACGGTCACATGAGTCACAAGCTGTCCTTGTTTATACATAGAATTTTACATCAACTATTCCTACCTAACACCACAGACTGCAGCAGTTTACACACACACACACACACACACTGGACCGCCATGTTTGCCTGTGCATATTGTATTCATTGTCCATTCTCACCTGCCAGTTTGGGTCGATAACAATACCTTATGTTAACGTCATGAATTACACTCACCTGTATCCTACCTGTGTTTTTCTTCCACGTGCTACGGTATATTTCATACGCAAACTATTCTCCTCCAAGAACATCACGTTTAAAGTTCACATTTAAACACTTCCGACGTCCTACACATGGTGATCATACTCGTGTGTACCTGGCCATGTGCGGTGTACAGGTACAATACACATGTAGGCGTAATCAACCCTTCGTCGCTCTCTGTTATTCATGCAGACAGTCATATCTTTTTGTTCATCAGTCCATTGTTTGTTTCTCAGCTGATTGTCGTATTGTATTACTACAATGTCCACTGTATCATGTAAGGCCATTATCACAGTGCAACTTAATTGTCAATAAATTAACTGACTCAGTGTAGATTACATTTCTTCAAAGAATTAACAAACAAGTTTTGCTATTGTTAATAAAAAAAACCCACCGGGACGCCAGATTACGAACGTCCGGGCATTGAAGTCTGTACATGTATTTAAAACATTGTGTGCCCTTGGTTACTTCGAAAATGAATACATTGTATTAATTAGAATAATAAACATTACCGGGTATGGGATCCAATGAACACGCTTCACTAAACTAAATCTGTCTCATCCTATATATAGTACACAAGGACGTGATGTACATACACAACTGTAACACACGTACGCAGATTGTTATGTTACGACTCGGGGATATCTGTAAGTGTTGTATGATATGTTATGAGGTGTGGATAAAAAGTGGATGCGAGTGTTGTGTATAACAAGACGCCCATGGGCCTTAACGGTCATCTGAGTTATGTAAAAACTGATGCTATCGATGTTGCCGAATGAAAAAGAAATAATTTGGTAACAAAGGTAACTTGAACTACATGTAATGCAAAAGAAGTACAAATAGTGGTTCTGTCAGTCAGTTGGATTTCGTTAAAGCACCTTAAGACCCTTCCATCTATGAAGAGTGTTTGAGTCTACCATATCTGGATCTTGAGAAGATTTTTGAAATTTTAATCAATTTGACCCTTTTTGGCCCCGCCCCTGGGGCTAGGGACCACATAATTCACAATAAAACTATAGTAAAGTTTACCCCCTCCCCAGGGGGAAACGTGAGACCCCAGGGTCATGAAATTCACAATTTTGGTAAAGCACATTAAGACCCTTCCATCTATAAAGATTATTTGATTCTACCATATCTGGATCTTGAGAAGATTTGACCCTTTTTGGCCCACCCCTCAGGCCCCTGGGGGCTTGGGACTATATAATTCACAATTTTGGTTGACCTTTGGCCATGAAGGGATTCTGCAAAATTTCATTGAAATTGGTGCAGGGGTTTTGGAGAAGAGGTCGAAAATGTAAATTGTTTACCGACGCACGACGCACGACGGACGACGGACGATGCACGACGCAGGACAAAAGGCGATCGCAATAGGTCACTTGAGACATTGTCTCAGGTGACCTAAAACTACGTTCCATCTGACGACCCAACCTGGCTCAGTGTATTACTCAGGCGTCAGGTAAAACATGTAGTTATGTAACAATGCAAACAACTTTACCTATGATACTATTCTACAATTAAGTAACATCTACACACTGATGTTTGTTACTAAATATACAAACTTAGGTATGTTACTATATCTACACACCTTGGTATGTTACTGTATCTATACACTAAGGTATATTACTATGTCTACACACTAAGGTATGCTACTATATATACACACTAAGGTATGTTACTATGTATACACATTAAGGTATGTTACTATATCTACACACTAAGGTATATTACTATATCTAAACACTAAGGTATGTTACTATATATACACACTAAGGTATGTTACTATGTATACACATTAAGGTATGTTACTATATCTACACACTAAGGTATGTTACTATATCTACACACTAAGGTATGTTACCATATCTACATACTAAGGTATGTTACTATATCTACACACTAAGGTATGTTACTATATCCACACACTAAGGTATGTTACTATATCTACACACTAAGGTATGTTACTCTATATACACACTTAGGTATGTTACTTTATCAACACACTAAGGTATGCTACTATATATCTACAAACAACGGTATGTTACTGTATATCTACACACTAAGTTATGTTACGCTATTCACACACTTAGGTATGTTACTATATCTACACACTTAGGTATGTTAC
>NW_018407731.1:907823-908886 GCF_002113885.1 Mizuhopecten yessoensis | reverse complement strand
AAGGTATGTTACTACATATACACACTTAGGTATGTTACTATATTTACATACTAAAGTATGTTACTTTATCTACACACTAAGGTATGTTACTATATCTACACACTAAGGTATGTTACTACATATACACACTTAGGTATGTTACTATATTTACATACTAAAGTATGTTACTATATCTACACACTTAGGTATGTTACTATATCTATATATACACACTTAGGTATGTTACTATATATCTACACACCAAGGTATGTTACTATATATCTACACACTAAGGTATGTGACTATATCTACACACAACGGTATGTTACTATACCTACACACAACGGTATGTTACTATATCTACACACTAAGGTATGGTACTATATCTACACACTAAGGTATGTTACTACATATACACACTTAGGTATTTACTATATCTACACACTAAGGTATATTACTATATCTACACACTAAGGTATGTTACTGTATCTACACACTTAGGTATGTTACTATATCTATATATACACACTTAGGTATGTTACTATATATCTACACACCAAGGTATGTTACTATATATCTACACACTAAGGTATGTGACTATATCTACACACAACGGTATGTTACTATATCTACACACTAAGGTATGTTACTATATCTACACACTAAGTTATGTTACTATATCTACACACTAAGGTATGTTACTATATATACACACTTAGGTATGTTACTATATATCTACACACCAAGGTATGTTACTATATATCTACACACTAAGGTATGTTACTATATCTACACACTAAAGTATGTTACTATATCTTCACACTAAGGTATGTTACTATATCTACACACTAAAGTATGTTACTATATCTACAAACTAAGGTATGTTACTATATCTACACACTAAGGTATTTAGGTATGTTACTATATATCTACACACCAAGGTATGTTACTATATATCTACACACTAAGGTATGTTACTATATCTACACACTTTGGTATGCTACTTTATCTACACACAACGGTATGTTACTAGACCTACACACTAAGTTATGTTACTATATCTACACACTAAGGTATGCTACTA
>NW_018407731.1:890901-905176 GCF_002113885.1 Mizuhopecten yessoensis | reverse complement strand
TACTATACCTACACAACTATAGGTATGTTACTATATCTACACACTAAGGTATGTTACTCTATCTACACACTAAGGTATGTTACTATACCTACACAACTATAGGTATGTTTCTATGTCTACACACTTTGGTATGTTACTATATCTACACACTTAGGTATGTTACTATGTCTACACAACTATAGGTATGTTTCTATGTCTACACACTTTGGTATGTTCCTGTGTTTTTACACAGATGTTAGACTGTTGTTGTTCTTGCAGAAGTTATAAAAAAACTCATTCTACATATGTGTAATGTACGACATAAGCAGAGAACCATTGGATATCTATATATTTACTACCATTTATTGACCCATATGGTATAACACATTTTACGATAAAATATTTAACCCCGGGTTACATAGCTACACACAGACTTAGCTCTCAGGTACATTCTGATTAGGTTAGCATCAGATATGTACCTGTACAAGTCAACAAGGTCCCGGCGGTAGTGTAAGTGAGACTGATGATGTCACTGATACCATGTGACCTTGATACGGACGTTCATATCACAAATATAGAACTCTAATGATTATTCAATGTCACGAATCAAATGTTTACAAAGTGTCACTTATATCAGTGTGTTCTGTACGTCTTTGCAAACACTATAAACTATCATATTACTTGTTCTGTATACCACGGGTGATAATATCGATTGCCCCCGCCCCCTCCACAAAATACTAGGATCTATTCAATACCTCTGCTGGTCCTACAGGACATATATCTTATATCGATATAAGCGATTGTGGTCTGAGGAATTCACCACCTGTCTGATAACTATCAAAGCATGCCTAGTGGACAGGTTCACTGAATAGCAGACAATTGCAGTCCGTCATTTCTTGTTATTAACTCATCTCCGCCATCAATCATGACAACACATGTAAACGATGACATTGATGGCAATTCAGAGCAATACAATGACCTAGACGGTGTACAGATAATCCCTGTCCCGATGGTAAAACCCAAATCACCTCGGAAACATCGCCTTTAGTGTACCCCTAGAAGGCGGGCCATTGCATGGGTCTCAAAATTAGAATCGTCCCTTCCAATTTTTCCTTTAGCAATACCAAGGTTTATCATTTCATTGTTAATATACAAAGTTCCGCACCAAGTTAATGTGAAACTCGATACACCATTGAAATGGGTGTTAAATACATACCACGCCAAGGTCAAGTATCTCTCCATGTCCAAGGTTAACGCATGACTATCTTCCACACGCGTGCAGTCACGCTTAAACCACCATATGAGTAAAGTACGATACGACAAACGTTCCATCAGTAACACAAAATATCGCACCGAGCTATCCGTTTGACAATGATCACAAGCTTCCTATATGTACCTGCCTGCACGTCTGTCCGTAAAAGCATCAGATGCACGCACAGCAAACGTAAATAAAGACGGAAATGTAACTGTTGACCGTTCGCAGTACTTTATGCACTACAAATGTACAAGGACCATGACGGATGGGAGGTATGATGTTTTCACATCATGCCGTCACATTGGGGAAGTCCATGACAACACACCGGGGTTAATTATTTATCTACGACAGTACGTGTAGTCTGGTGCCCGTGTCCGAGCCTTTCTCTCCTATGTACTCGACAGTCAGCTTTGCCTGACATGGCTACAGTCAGCTTTGCCTGACATGGCTAATTTACGAATGGTTCCCACTGATTGACTGTTTGAAACATATGAAGCGTGTTGGCAATTGCTGTAAAGGAGTTTTGTTCTTTCAATAAATTCCAATAGTGCAATTTCATTCCTTCGATAATTGTGACAAAAATCGCAATTGCACTTATCAGGTACTCACCGAACTAAACGCAGCAAAGCTAACATTGGGTCAATCTGTGGTAAACTCGATGATAGCTTATGTTTTTAAAGAATGCTTTGACTGTATATGTCGGAACCCAGTTTGAACTTATGAGATGATTGTCATGCGTAGACATTGTGATACATCAGCACAACGTCTAAACGCAATACATTTAAAGTAAAGAGACCATGCCCAACGATTCTGTGATATCTATGGCAATTGTTGAAAGCAGCTGGAGGAGGGGAATTCCTCGTCCCAAAGGCGGAGAAATCGGAACCGATCAACTAGTTTCTGCAATTTCTCTCTTAATGGAGAAGGGAATACAGGTAATGTCTGAGGAAGCATTCAGCATATCCCCCAAGAGGTCACTTAAGTAATGATTGATCACCTGGAATATGTCTCAAGTCGACCGAGAGAGGGGGTTTCTCAAGTTCTGTAGTTTGTGCATTTCTGTAGAGCAACGTATTAATCTCCTCTTATGATCATCATGTACCCTGTAATACAGGTCGAGTATCCTCACAATTCTGTCAGAATCATATTTTCTCTTTAATAAGCATCGCATGATGTTGACAATGACTTGGAGCCGAAAACAAAGCTTGGAATGTCGGCTGTTGCAACACCACAACTTATTCAAAAAGTACTCTTGCACAAAAATAAGCAAACATAATTTCGAACGATTTTAAATGGTTCAGTAGTTTTGAATAAAAATGTTTTCGATAAAGTAACGACGTTTTGAAATACAAAGTTCTGAAATAATTTGACTTGTCCCAGTAAAGCAATAATGCTTACTGATGGCAATGTGTTATTGCCAATCAGATAGGTAGGTAAAATCCAAAGAAAAACCCAATAGTGCCGCTACTAAACAAAAGATTACTACAAACCTCGGGGATTAAGATCGACATCCACAAGCAGCCAACAACCTTCTATCTTGAAAGATTGCATTGTTACTATTTACGCTGTATACCGATTATGGTGCTACTATTATGATAATAACACCAAATATAGATTGCCATGCCCATGGAAACGACTTTAGTTCTAAACTGTAATCATATATCACATTCTTAGTAATCACATAACCTGCCTAAAGTTCGGACCACGTGCCACTAAAAGTACATGATTGTGTGATACTTATATACATGTACCTGGATATAAGTCAACATACCCGTGTACAGGGAAGTCGATTGTGAGTTACAAGCTTAAGGTGCACGTATACGTGTCCAGTGTGAACGTACGGTAAACTATGGGCTACGTATGGCGTGATGTCTACTGTAAACACACGCTATAACAGCACTGCCACTATTGGTCAGCTATAATCTATATACACTTACTGTGGTACTTAACCTACATTTTATTGTTTCGTTTGTCAGTCCTTGGACATGTAAAGTATGTATATATATAACCACATAACGCTGGTGTTTTGGGGAGTCCGATCAAATTATCTGTTTATATTTTGATACCTAAACGATATTTTTGTTCATCTCGTGTTAGCCAAATAGTTGGTGTTCAGTAAAATTTACATCTGCAGCCATATAAAGTTGTCGTTTAACGACTTGAAATTATTTATTATTCAAAGAAATGGCATGGCATGGTTACGTGGTGTCAAAGACAAAACGCAGAAACAGGTACAAAGGTCTTCCTATTACTTATAAAAAAAAAATCAAATTATTTGAACCTAACAGATACACAATGCAGTCAAATGACGACGGGTTTCAGGGAAGACATGTACACCGTGGAGATGAAAGCAGTACAACGTGATTTATCTGCCAGTACCACGTGCACGGACTTAGATAGTCTAATTCCGTGATCAGAACCGATTCTTTATAAATCTTTGTAATGGAATTTCAAAACACCGTTAGTTCCCCAGAATTCAATAAAATATCTATTTAAAACTGCTGATAATATGACCGTTAAAACCGTTTGAGCTTCTGCTGCTTAACTTACAGAGTAACTTAATTGCGGCGTTGCGATAGCAGGTTTTGTTCTTTACCTAAAGGTCAACACCAAATTATGAGATGAAGATATTCTGCTGGACTCAGGGAAAATCTGTATCAAATTGTATGATCATAGAAGAAGGTTTATCGTTTCTGACAAAATAATATAGTGATATCGATTCGTGTTAGCAATATGATGGCAATAAAGTTAACAGGCATGTGTGTATATAATAGTATATGCTGTTATAAACATGGAAATCAGTTTAGTTCCAAACCGGAGTCCCAGTACATTTTAAATGATTAATGACCTGCCTGAAGCTTCGACCACTAAAGGTAAAGGATCGGATGATACTGAAGTACTGAACATAGTTGGTGTATACATCGGTTTATTACGAGTTACAAAGTTCACGTTGATCATTCATTCATTTCTTTATTCCTCCAAATTGGAGAGTTACATGTATATGGATACAAATATAAATAAATACAGAAAAAGAAATCATATGTAAAGTAAAGAAAGAGGAGATATTCTAAAGTGGACAAAACCAATGTATGTAACTAGACCTGTAAAAGACTCCAGGCTAGTGAACAAAGCAAACAAATATGATTACAAAGCTTCACTGTATTGAGAAGAGTCTACAGAGGAACGCAATATCTATATATATACGTGAACCTTACTGTGAATTTACATAAAGGTTTCCATATACAATCATGTTGGAAAGCGATTTAAATTACATAAAAAGGTTTACAAACAATATAAGGATATTAGATCTACTTGTCGGACCTGAAGCTCTCTCCGCAAAAATCAGACAGTCTCGGATAAAGGAAAACATTACATGTCCTCTCCCAGGGCGAGAGCTACATCGTTGGAGGGACAGACAAGTACAGTGGAAATCTGTTGTTCCCTTCCAGCTTGATCTAAATACACATATACATGTACGGGATAGACGTTAACTATATTTGTATAAAAGACATCTCTAATTTTTGTCTTGCTTTGATATTTAACTTACAATTTACCGTAACGTATGCGTCCGGTTCTAACAATTGATAATTTTGAACCAAGTCCTTAAAGGGACAAGACCCGTGTTATAGAATAGGTTTTGAGAAAACACTGTACTTAACTAATGGATTTTGCCAGGTCAACCAATTCAGAACGCTTGAAATAATTTACAGAAATTGACACGAATTGGTTATGAACATGAGATTAAACAGCAAGATGTCTACATTAGCAACATATGTTGATACTGATATGTATGTAGTAGTTACCTGTACCAAATATTAGTTAAGACTACATGATTTATATATTCTAACCAAAAAGATATATTTCATTCATGTTCGATGAAGAAATCTATATTTCTATCTCAGTCATTTTGATCGATGTTGCAAAGTTCGAGTGTGGACTGGTCAGTCTCTAACAAATTGCTTGAGGGATTAGTTCAATGCCAAAGGCAATTAGCTCAGTGTTAGATAATAAAAGAAATCCTAACTCAGTGAAACTGTCTAGAGGAAGACTGGTTCAGCGTTTATTGTTAAGAGGACGTCTGCCCAGTAACGTAAATGAGATGTTCATAGGACATCTGGTTATATTATAGGTATTAGATGTTTAGAGGACGACTGTCTCAGTATTAGATGTTTAGAGGACGACTGTCTCAGTATTAGATTTTTAGAGGACGACTGGTTCAGTATTGGATGTTTAGAGGACGACTGGTTTAGTATCTGCTGTTTAGAGGACGACTGTCTCAGTATTAGATGTATAGAGGACGACTGTCTCAGTATTAGATGTATAGAGGACGACTGTCTCAGTATTAGATTTTTAGAGGACGACTGGTTCAGTATTGGATGTTTAGAGGACGACTGGTTTAGTATCTGCTGTTTAGAGGACGACTGTCTCAGAATTAGATGTTTAGAGGACGACGGGTTCAGTATTGGATGTTTAGAGGACGCCTGGTTCAGGATTAGATGTTTAGAGGACGACTGGTTTAGTATTAGATGTTTAGAGGACGACTGATCCGTATTAGATGGTAAGAGGAAGACTGGTTCAGTATTGGATGTTTAGAGGACGCCTGGTTCAGGATTAGATGTTTAGAGGACGACTGATCCGTATTAGATGGTAAGAGGAAGACTGGTTCAGTATTAAATGTTTAGAGGACGACTGATCCGTATTAGATGGTAAGAGGAAGACTGGTTCAGTATTAAATGTTTAGAGGACGACTGATCCGTATTAGATGGTAAGAGGAAGACTGGTTCAGTATTGGATGTTTAGAGGACGCCTGGTTCAGTATTAGATGTTTAGAGGACGACTGGTTTAGTATCTGATGTTTAGAGGACGACTGTCTCAGTATTAGATGTTTAGAGGACGACTGGTTCAGTATTAGATGTTTAGAGGACGACTGGTTCAGTATTAGATGTTTAGAGGACGACTGGTTCAGTATTAGATGTTTAGAGGACGACTGGTTCAGTATTAGATGTTTAGAGGACGACTGATTCGGTATCTAATGTTTAGATGACGACTGGTTCAGTATTAGATGTTTAGAGGACGACTGTTTCAGTGTTAAATGTTTAAGGGACATTTTGTTCAGTGTTACATGTTTAAAAGACGATTTGCTCATAAAGACAACTTGTATAATATTGCTCTAATTAGGGAAAAAGTTAACTCAATCTGAAGAACATGCGATAGAAAACGAAGCCAGATTACAAACATACAACAATATTATGAACGAACATGAAATAATTTTATTTGAAGATGAAATGAAACATTTATTAACAGGTTACTCTGTATGCAATACAGATTCACCCAGTAACTAATTCCTAATAGTGAACTAGGCACATTTGCTGTTTTGTGGAGATTGTTCACGCTTGTATTACTCACATCATATATATTGAGGACTGAATTTGATCTTGTTTAAAATATATGTCTTGATAAATTGCACAAATAAAGTTCAGCACATCTCAAGACCTAAGTAACCTAGCACCCTATTATAGTAAAAAGGAAATAAATAATTGTGTATTTAAACCAATGTTGTACATAAATGTGTACCTAAATGATGATATATTGGAACACAACCATATAATGACACGCGAAAATAATTACATTGTAAGCATCACAATTGAATACAATTTCAATAAAATGGGGGCTAAATATAGGGAAATTGCACCAAGAATTTGCTTAACTTTGTCAGTTTCCTTGAAACTGTACCAAATTGTGTGATTACAATTATATCTATTGAAACTGTTGGTTTAAGGAAATCAAGCTTTGATTATGTTCTTTGTAATATTTTGTAATATACAAAATGTATGAAACAAATTTGATACTCTTAATTTCAACATTCTAACTATATAAGGAAGGAGCTCTAATGCGACTGACATTAAGACTGCTTGAACAAATACCAATTTTTGTTTTTGTTAACAAATGCTTATCAGTTTTACGCTAATAAGACATAAGCAGATATTCTGCAAGCAATGAACTTGACAATGCTGTAATTTTGGCAATTATACTTTACCTATATACCAAGTGCCAACAATTATGAGGAAAACCTCCTATTCACATACTCCTTCTTATTTTAGGAAATTATAATTTATGATACATACAACATTGTCTGTCTTTCATTTGTTTTTAGGAAGCAATGAATGCATGAAAAAAAAAATGCAAATTGGAGAATCCTGTAAAGCACATTACCTTATAACAGTGAACAACTCCTTATTTGCCACAGATAAAATGCTAACAATTATCTTGAGTTTCAGGATTAATTACATGTACTCTTTTGTTAATCATCAACATAATTGAACTTTTTATTTAAACTAAGTAACAAAATTAAAGATTTTGTCAAGTTGCCTTCATTTTTTAAATTTCAAATAAAAGAAGAAAATTAAGAAATTGTAAAATTTATAACATGGCTGGTGATATAGGTAAAAGAATCAAAGATGGGTGTGGACTTCAGAGGACTACATGTCAGCAAGTCATATCCTAACCAGGTTTGTTTGCTTGTTTAATATGTTAAGGGAGGTTATAAACGTTTAACATGCCTATGAGTTGCATTAACATCTTTATTGTAGATATCGAGGAAACAATGTGACGGAAGTGTTACATGTCAGGTAGGAAACGCTTACCTATGCTATGATGTCCCCTCAAAGCGTGTTAACAAATTCTATATGAACAACACTATATTGCAGGATATTTTTACCAGACCAACCCAATCCCTGCCTAATCGGTGGTGACCCAAACCAACAGCAGAAAAGCCCATTCAACGTTAACGTATGTCACTGTAAACATTTGGAATGTTAAACTGTTAAATTAATAGTGTTCTGTTTAAACAGACATCAATGTCTATAAAAACAGAAGTTAGATATCGCAAGAACATGGACGTGATATACACCCTTACATGGAATGTCAGACTGACCCAATGAACCCCGTACCTATACTAGGACATATATGTTATAGTAAACAAGTAACGCTGAAGATTAAATACAAATATGACTATTAAACATTGTTTAAAACCAACATTATATATAAATGCTTGTACATTGATAGTAATAACAAACAGCGTATACAACAGAATATGAACAAAAACTCATCACAACTTTATATTATTGAAACAAATGTTAAATGAATGATATAAACTTATATAAAATCTGATGAATAACTTGACCCTATGTAGCTACGGTTGCCCTCTTAAGGACTTGTTGGGCCTTTACTGTCCAAACTGGTCTTATCTAATATTGATTCTATTTTCATAGGCACCTTTCCCTTTCACTAAATTCCTACATATTTTTTTTAAACTTTAGATATAAATGTTCACCCCTTTGACTTTTGTACCACTGGTGAGCCCTAAATGGATGTAATGGCCATATAGTGCAGTCAATATCTGCTTATTTGTTTTCAGTATCAAAAACTGAATTTTTATGTTGTTGCTATTTCTAGTGACTATTCAGGACTTTAAAATTCTTTGCATTCCTTGCCTTATTTAGTTAAAAAGCTTTAGAAAATATACTTTAATAATATATTTTTGATTTAACTCATTCACCCCTGATGACACATTTACTCCTCCTATTCAGAGGTTGGAATATAGTTCAGAGGTGAATGAGTTAACTGAAAAGCTCACAAAAATTGCATGGCTTTCAGAACCTGGCCTTTTTTTGTCGTAATATTATTTTTGGCTTATATCAGAACTAGAACTTTTCAATAGAAAACATAAATTGCCATGATTTATACCAAGTCTTGTGCAGTACACAAGTATATGTGTTGGTATGTAATGGATGTGTAATTATCACCATTCTGGAGTACTTGACATAAAATGTTTCTTCTGGCTAAACCAGCTGTTCAAGCACAGACACGTATTCTTTAACTGGATTAACATGACCTGTATGTACTTACATTTTACCAATTATAATTTAGGACTCAAATATGTGAAAGCCTGCCTGTAAGGAGACCACCTGAACCAACTAACAACCTATCACCGGTAATTCACTTTAAACACAAATACACATACAATAGGAATAACATTTTCAAAATAATAAATGATTTAGATATTGGCATGAACAAAACCTGTAATGTATGTCTACTGTTGTTCCTGGGCATGCTGTAGTTAACAGAGGCCAGGATAAGTACGTAATGGATGGTTAAATAGTATACATTGTAGAGTGGCCTAGCCTTGTAGGCTGCATTACATTACCATAGTACATGTAACAAGTTACTGTAGCTAAAATAAACACGTATGAAAAGGAGAACTGTTTTTCAACTGAGGTGATTGCTAGATGCATAATAGAACTTTTGAAAAGAGAGAAAAAATATTTTCTTTCTTTTGAATGCTCGGTTTTGATTGCCTCATAATGAAATTTTAATAGAAAGGTCAAAGTTGATGAAGCAAATAGGTATATTGCTCCCTTACAATATAATATTTGTCACATAGAAAGATCATCATCATTTTACAGGCAGGAAAACTCTATTAAATCATGTAGATTTTTCACTGTTGGGCTCGAAGTGATCTACAGGAAAGTGTTAGTGGATTATGAAACATTTGGACATCATTTTTATCAGTATTTTTTTCAAAGGTGAATAACACAAGGTATACAACTTGGTAAAATGTATGCAGGAATTGACTTCATCTTCTCTAGTTAATAAAATAAATAATAAAAACACATCACAGATAAAGTTTTACTGAAAGCATGCATGATTAAAATCTAAAGAGATCAACTTTCCATCCGTCATTTATATTTGGTAGTTGAGTATTTAGTCTCTTAAGCTTCCTAAAATAGCCACACTAACCAAAACAAGTTTTCCACAAGACCAGTAGAGTTATTTCCCCTCATGCATAAACAACTGAACATTTTGCTTTAAATTAACAAGTTAAAGAGTCAATCGCAACAGGTTAGGGATAAGTTGAGTTTTATTACCTACACTGCCATCCGATTGTAGATAAATGGTGGTGTCTATAAAGTTGACCTCAGCATCACTGATATCAACGGTGAACTTGAACGTGGGGTGGTATGAGTTCATGGCTTCACAGAAGGAGGTAAGTTCCTCTTAGTACCTTAGGGGACAACATTTTGTACAACATTGTCCTGAAGAAGCCCACCGTTCAGACGAAACCAGTAGATGTTACCTAATATTTAAACTCAACTTATCCCGATTAGCGATTGCATTGACTCTGTTACTTAGTTTGCCCTTTTCTTCAATTGCCCTGCATACCGGGTGGTACCCAGGTAAGGGATAAACAGAGCCGACCAAACCTAAACTAAGACACAGCATTGGCTCTACACCTTGAAGCAGGAAATTAACAAATTACAGCAACACAGCAACAACAAATCAATTGAAATACCCTATTTATGATCAGATAGTATAAAAACAAAATAATGAATAGATATTTAAATCAAAACCTGTTAAATCAGACAACCAATGAATGGGGCACAACATATGGTCATATTATACTGTTTAATCTGACACCCTGTATGATATCCTGTCAGATACAACATATTTATCATATTAACCTGTCTAATATGACACTTTGGGAAACAACATTTGGTCATAATAACCGGTCTCATCTGAAACTCTGTGAAGTATGACATTCATCAGATTATCTGGTCTTATCTGACACTAAGGGACAAAATGTATGGTCATAACAACCATTCTCATCCGACACACTGTGTGGGGTATGATACTCATCAGTTTAACCTGTCTAATCCAACACCGTGGGTCATAACAAAGGATCCCATTAACCTGACTAATCTGACACCCTGTGGGGCATGACATTCATAAGATTAACCTGGCTTATTTGACACTGAGGAACAAAACATTGGTCAGATTTGACAGGATGCCATTGACATATATGTCACTTTTGGCACTTTTCATTAGAAATGGGTTAACAACATTATGTTGGATTAGGCAGAAAGTCAGAATACTGAGGGATCTGATAAAACAGGTTTCTCTGTACTCATTGGTCACGTTTTCTTGTACAATAATTTAACAAAGTGTCATCTGACACTTGCAGTGTTGTTTGCATGGGGGAAAAGGTACCTACACTATAACAGGACAGACAGGTGACAACTGATAGATAAATAAGGTAGTGGTGACTGACCACAGTCACCATTGATGTTTTGTCACAGTGACAAAACATCTAGTCACCTTACAGACTCAGCTAGATGGACTTACCCTTTAGGTCAAACAGTTGAGTATTTACTAGTAATCTGTGATCTCTGATAGGACTCCTAAAGGATTGAAAAAATGATCTCTGTAATATTGTCAGGCTTTCTTAATCTGCACAATCTGCTAACATAACATACATAACACAAATAAAATATGGTTTCTAAAATACTTTTGTAATGGCAACGTGAATTATTTAAAAACTTTATATCAAAGAAATATACACAAATAAATAACTGTAAAATCTCCTCTTCCACCCGGTAACTAGTTAAGCTAAATGCAAAACCAGAACACCCCTTGTAACGTAAACATTAAGCTTATAAGATCATTAGGTCATCTAGGTAAATAAAAGGTCAATTGTTTGTCAAGTTAATATGTTTATAGACATGCTAGGTGTATACAAAATTACCAACATTGGTAGTAATGGAAAATAAGATCAAACTAAGTGTATAATACATGTAACTGCCAAGTAAACTAAAGCTTTAGACAACCCGTTTGTGAAACTGTATTTAAATTTCCACTCAATAACAAATAAAAACAGTACTTTCTATCATATATATATATATATAAATATATACAAAAACGAACAATCACATAGGCACATCTGTCAGTTCAAGAGAGATTCTTGCTAGGATGAAAATTATACAATATACATAAATAGCATATATATAAAGGAAGTCTTAATCTCTATCTAAAAAAACACCTGTTTCATTACCCTCGGGTATCACAACAACTTCAAACTATTTTAGACTTATGACACAGTTTGATAAATTATGTATAACAATTAATAAAAATAAGAACATTTCTAAATTAAACCACTTATGATTACCTCTGGAAAATGTTTGAGTTACTTCCCTTGGACTGCTACTTCACGATACCTTTGATCGTCTTTTCACGTTTCACTTATATATATTTAATGCTATTAATGTTACACTACAATTTCATAAAATATCATAGATACCTGAAATACAAGTAGATAAATATCACATCAAATTACCCTATAGTTCATACAGGACTTACAGATCAAATGTAAGGGCTGCATCTTAACACATTAACCCTTGAAATTCATAATGAAGTACTCCAACCTTAAACTGGAGGAGTTCAAATGTGTTTTCAGGGGTGAATGAGTTAATATTTTTTTCAACCTTTACACAACCATCATTTTTATTGTGATCTACCAACATTTATATTTACATTTTCCTTTCTTCTGAGATGTAAAATCATATCTAGAAGGACAGATTCTTCAAAAAAATACAACTTTAACATCATTCTACAAATGACTTTTCTGGCAATTCTTATTAAAAATTCTTTGGAAAACTGCTATTGATGTCTCCAATCAATAGACCCCATGCTCTGTTTAAGACTGAGAAGGTCCATAGGAGTATTCCATGTGATCACAGAATGGATCAGGATACTGTTTTATAAGGAACACTTACCAAATACAACTTCGTGACATGTATGTTCAACTATGAATGGTACATCAAAAAACATAACAAAGCATCTTGAAAAAAAAGTAAAGAGAACTAAGTCCACCAGTGTTACACTTCTGTGTCCCATCCATCCAGTTACATACCGATGATTAGCTTAGCCTTGAAATAGACAGACGTAATACCATTCAGTACCGACATATACAAAACTTACAATATAGGCTGGTTATTATATACAATTGTATCTGGATGATCATATATGGACAATTCAATTTAATAAATGTTAACACTTTTAATTCTGATACTGGGTTTGCATTGTAAAACCTGTCAATAAATGTACTATTTTGAGTGTTTGAAGATTTCATCTACATCTCTACTCTTCTTTCTTTTATCAAAGTCGTGACATATATTTCACTATCTTACATATATGTCAAGATACCATATGGCAATTAAATCTTTGTTTTAAAAGACCACAAACGTAAACATGCATCTGTTTACTAAGAGAATTTCAAGAAATTTATTTGTACTTTTATTTAATATGTAAACAGTGCAGCATTAGACTTTATACTTACGTGGCGAATATGAATCTCGCTAAAAATGTTCAACGCTCCAAGGATGACAAAGCCTGAATACTGAATGAGATTTAAAAATTCCTGAAAAAAAAGAGAAAAAAAAATAAACCTGACGGCCAAAGAAAATCTCCATATTTCTGCCAACTCCCCAAACAAAGGGAATATATTCAAATTGTCATAGTACAGATACATGTCAATTCTAGTTATAAATAAAAGAGAAAAATAACAGTGTTAGAGCAAATAATTTACATTGTCTTTGAACTTAATTAAGTAACACATACTGATTTTATTATACTTTATAATCATATTTTTATTAGTAATAATTTAAAGCAACTATAATCTGAACCACTTTTTCCATTTCTAAAAATGTCTTTGCTTTTGGTGTTTGATAAAAATCTGAATTTATTTAAAGGGACATCTGTTTTTGTATCCAATCTATAGGTAATTTTCACGGTAATATGAAATGGTCAATCACTAGAAGCAGACAAATAGAAGTTTTCCACACTTTTGAGTTAGACAGAATAATCTCAAGCAAAGAACATGTATCATCACCATTTTGCAGAATTTCCTCGCCAACTCATTTTATACTATAGGGTGTACAGGGTGTACAGACCTGNAGAGGACGACTGGTTCAGTATTAGATGTTTAGAGGACGACTGATTCAGTATCTGTTGTTTAGAGGACGACTGGTTCAGTATAAGATGTTTAGAGGACGACTTTCTCAGTATAAGATGTTTAGAGGACGACTGGTTCAGTATAAGATGTTTAGAGGACGACTGTCTCAGTATTAGATGTTTAGAGGACGACTGGTTCAGTATTAGATGTTTAGAGGACGACTGGTTCAGTATTAGATGTTTAGAGGACGACTG
>NW_018407731.1:869346-883607 GCF_002113885.1 Mizuhopecten yessoensis | reverse complement strand
GGGGGGGTAATGATGCGTGACATAGGCAAGCTGTAGCTGGACACGTTTCAGTGTGAGTTAGGACAGCTATCTTCTATCAGAAGGAGTCCACATATTTATACAGATACAGACGTTCCTGAAGCCCAAAACCCCCACTGGGTATGTTGTGATCACACTCTATATATACTTACCCACACTTTATCAATGAAGATGGCTATGAGAATCATCTGTAGCATGGCTTGGCCTTCACATAATCTCCATATCCATACTATCACCCATGTCCCTGTGGAGTGTAACACAGTCGTCTGGAGCTCCTGCAGAAAAACAAATTATGAAAACTTTTTTACTTACAATGTTTACAGTAATTGATGTATCAATGTGGAACACAATTATTTTTTTGGTTGTCCAACAAGTTCTGTGTACCACACAAATTTATACCCCTTTTTCGGGTAAAATATAATTATGTCAGCCTATATGATATTGAGACTTGTTAACAGGTTAAGAGTTATGTATCTCAATGGTTGAGAAGCCAACTATACACATGCCATAGTCAAGTCAATATTCATATGCTTATTTTATTTTTTTATTTTTTTAAATTTAGAATTTTATTCAGATTTTTCAAACACATACGCATGACAAATAATGAGATACAAGTCTGTAAATTATGACAGGAAAAGATGGATAATTGTACAGAACACTCATCTTACAGATTTCATACTACTCCACTCACTACATGTCATACATATAAACTTATTACACATGCTTATCTAATTTTGTTTTTACATGTGTTTAAACCTATCTATTAAATCATACAACAAAACACACACAAATATTCTAATATGGACTCAAGATATTTTAGAAGCTAGCTTTTGAAACCAATGGTTAATTAACATCTGTTAATTCTCTTTAAAAACATTTAAGAAACGAACATGTTATATTTTATATACAAACACATGTGCATCACAATTAGACCGTGACTCTTGAAATGTTAGTACAGGTGTACTTCAACTTCATTCAAATGCTCATTGAATGTGAAGTGCTTATAAGGTTTGTCACACAGTACATGAATATAGTAGATTAAATGCAAGGTGAAATCACTCAGCATATGTAAATAAACCCTCAGGTCCATGTACACAATGTAAAGAAAGACCTAATGTCCTCAAGCTCTTATGTCAATATATAGGATCAAACAAGTATTGAATCCTAACACTTTAAAACTTTTGACTGAAATCTGTTACGAATGCAACTAAATCTGGAATGAGCCCAACAAAACATCTACTAGTCCCTGGCACTGATATGACTGGGCTATAGTGGACACTGTACATCCCCTCCGATTCAAAATGTTTCTCAGTCACACAGAAATAACTAAACATATTCCACTGTTAACTGTCTAACTTCTTCAGGAAGTTCTTACAATAAGACTGATCTCAATGAGACAAAGGTGAAGGTCTGGGGTTAGAAAGACAAAGAAAATGTGGCCCATAGTGTCCGAAATGCTATCAACAGTATATAGGTGTAAACACAGGGCATGGCACATATATATGGACCCTATTACCCCATGGTCCATGATTTTGTTATAAATCAGAATGATGTGATCATGATCATGAGACAATAGACATATGATTGTCACATGACCACCACTGATTAAAACGACTTTCATGCAATGTAAGCGGAATGTAAGCGGACAGTTTTAGATTTAGAAGTGATTTTTTTTGCAAAAATATTCCTTATAAAAGAACTCATTAATAACTTCAACAAAAACCCTTGTATATTTTTTTAACATTATCAGCAAGTGAAACTCTTCAATATAGTTAACCTACGTACCCATAAACTCTGTTCGATATGAATGTATCAAGTACTTATTTGACCAAACAGGGACCACAGAAAGGTTTGATGAGTAAGCCGACTATACTTCATTTGGGAGTGTTATCAAGGCATTGGTTCATTGGCGATTTTATATTTGCAGGCTTCTCTTAATTTCCCTATATATATACATGTATGTATGTTAAATTAATACAATTGTACATATATATAAGTGTTATATTTCAGAACCGCAGCATAATATGCAGCTGGCTGGGAATTATCTGTATGGATACCTTATATGAATACAGAACCTGTGAAAATGATACCCAATTTACTGTATATGCAATATGACCAAATATGGCTTTCCATACCAGTGACCATGGCGCCCATGACATTGTACATGTATTGATCATGAATTTGTACTTTTTAATCCGGAGCTGTTACTACTTTTAGCACATTGATACAATGTACCACCGATCATTACATCAGCTTATAAGCCTAAAGCTTTACAATGGTGTATCATATAGGCAACATGTAAATTATAGGATAACATTCAACTAAGACTCTCGGTCAAAGTGACTGATCAATGTGCTTTATTCTTGAGAAGAACAGCAAATCACTGTTAAAGTTTGGACCTCCCTTGATCAGTGTATCAACCAAAATCTGTATTTTTCTCTTCAGTGCTTTCTAAATAAGGCTGGCAGACAACTTACTAATTCATATATATATATATATGTTTATATCGTAAAATTTTGGAAAACATAAAAAAGTAAAAAAAGTAAAAAAAAAAAATCATAAAAAACAGTAACATCAAGAAAATCTATCTCTCCATGCATCCATTCAGTACTTAATCTATCCTATTGAAAATCATCGCTCTAAATCATCTTTTAAACATGACCAATAATATTTTCTCTACATATTATTTATATCTGTAAAACATATCCACTGCAATATTACGAATGAGATTCATCAGTTTGGTATGAATTATAAATGCTAAGTTTGTTTTGAACGCAAACAGGAATCGCAAACTTATTTTGCAAGCTATGGAAAACATCTTTTTCCTTTGTCAGGCAAAGAGTGTAAATGACAATCATAATACCCATACACATATACTTACCGTTTGCTGTGTGGTTTCCATGCTTTTCTGCAGGACAGAGGCATAGGATTCTACTGTCCGATCCCAGGTCAGAGAAGCCAGTGCCAGCATCAGCCCAAAACATAGCACTTTAAAAAACATGATATTTTTGCTTGGTTTCCCATTGGTCTTTTCACCAGCAATCTGTACATTGCTTTCAGTAGGTTTTGTCCAAGGCAGAACTTCTGGAATTGTCGTCGTTTTTGAAGTCGGAGGACATTTCCATAAATAAAACAAACAACCAAAGCACAAAGCTAAACCTGCCGTTGTGTCACACACAGAGTCCACCAAATAACCAAAAGTGTGGCGGTTAGACTTGTACAAACTCTTGCCTGACTGACTGCGGTACACCACTCCGTCATATCCATCCAACCAACTCCGGATCTCGTACAGCACCACACCAAGTCTGCGATTTCTCAGCGATTCTGACGATACAAACTTTGCTGCCAGAAGTCCAAGGAAAAGATGAAATGTGCTAATAACATTGGGCGTGATGAAATAGAAAATTTTACTAAACTGCGTAATTTGATCGAAGTATTCTGTGGTTGGGTTGATGATGTAGTGACTAGCAGGATCAGTCATGATAAGTTTGACTGACAGCGGGTGGAAGGGTGAGTATGGCCCATCACGCTTCTGGTCTAAAAGGTTGGTATTTTGTAATGAAGCATAAAGTATTATGTCCATGAAAAAAAAATACATCAGTAACAATACGCTAACCATCATCATGAGATTTCTCTCATTTCGAGCTGAGTGGAATAAATATGAAATCATTCTGGACGGTGCCTCGCGCTGCATCTGCTGAAGTTCCTTCATTGTTTGTTATAGGTTATTCAGCGTATACAACTCCACAGGTTACTACTCAATGTGCCAAGTCAAGCTTTACTAATGGTGTCCTTGTTTTCCCTCATTGTCCACTCTACCTGCAAAACATAGAAACACACATTGAAGTATAATTCACGGCTCACTAGTCAGCTATCGTGTTTACATGTGTCAGAACATCGGGTACAATTAACAATTTAACATAGCACCATGGTCACACCAAGTGTTTACATGAAATCAGCTTTACATTAACTTGCACATATTGTGATAATGAAATACCTTTCACAAAAAAATGTTTTCACTTAAAATTTACCTTAATCATAATTCAATCTCTTCATACATACATGTATATATAATCATAAATTTAAATCACAAATAAAAGCATTATATATGCATCTATACAGTACCATCAGTTGGTTCTACATTGAAGTAAATTGCTCTACATAGTATTGTGTGAAAGATTTTCAACAATACAACATCTATTCAAGGCACTGGTGCAGTGGTCTGGAACATTATAAATGGTGTCCTATAACAGTGAACATTCAAAAGTAATATAACATACAATAGTTCCTGGCAGTGCCATGTATACTTTGACCATTTAAAACGCAAGAGTTGAAAATATTGAACATTCTGTATAACACTTGCCTCAAACAACCAGTGTAATTTCAATAGCCCTGGAAAAAATGCTTAATCACAAAGCTTGTGCAGCTCCAGTTTATCTGGTAACTATATAATGTTACACAACATGTGTAAACAGGTTGCTATCTCTAGGCCTGTCCCTCTATACAGGTTAGCATTTAAATTAAACTTGCTGGTAATCTAAAGAAAGGGGAGAAAACTGATTTCAATAGAACTACTATTTATAATTGCTCTAGCAGTAGTACAGTGGTCTTTAAATTCAACTCGGCTGACTTAAGTTATATACTATAATTGGTTCATCACCTTGAAAGCAATTACACTACATATTTATATACATACATGTTGTTGTTTCAAATTGCAAGCTCAATTTTGGATGACTTGACAGGCTCATACATGTAAGTACAACAATATTATACTGCTCATCCATGTCCTTCCCCTTATTATCAATTCAACACAAACATAAATCTGATCCATTAGCATAATAGAACTAGGAATCACAAACAATTCTAATCCCCACGTGTGAGGTTCTTTAACGGATTCTTGTACTTACCTGTGGTAATTTAACCAATATTTCTAAAGTTTTATCAAAGTGCTATCCGAAATGAAATTGCAAGGATGATACATTATATTTGCTATTTATAGTAACATACACACAGTACTAGTGACCTTGCAACATAAACTTATTAATTTGCAAGTCTGTTCTCATATTTGACCCATATCTGATTCTGCAGTTTGATCAAGATCGTTACAGGGATGAGGTTAATGAGGTTGATCAAGATTGTTACAGGGATGAGGTTGATCAAGATCGTTACAGGGATGAGGTTGATCAAGATCGTTACAGGGATGAGGTTGATCAAGATCCTTACAGGGATGAGGTTGATCAAGATCATTACAGGGATGAGGTTGCTAGAGATGAAATAATGTGCAAAATATGTACGAATGTACAAATAAAAAGCGTATCTCCTCTACAACGAACTCCCATGAGGAAAATTAAATGATCTAAACAGAAGTGTTTTTAATAGGGAGCTAGTTACATGTACTGATTGGATCATGACTATATAATTCTATATAACTGGGTGATAAATTTTATGCAAACAAGTGCATTTCTAACATCAATTTAAGTCAGCTATAATGATATCCTGAAGAAAATGTGGTCCTGTACAGGTCTAGACCTGAAGAACTTCAGCATATGAGGCATAAAACAAACATAATTCACAAGTAAATAGACGGAGTTCTATTATTTATATATACGATTGTACATACAATATGTATGCATAAACAATCGTATAAATAAACCACAGAATTGCTGATTGCCCTGTGTAAAAATCGAGTAGAGTTATCAATTCAAATCCCTAATGGTGAGCATTTAAATTAGTTCAATATCAAATAATTGTCTCGAGAAATGTAATAACTGTTTATGTGTTACTATATTGTAATTAGAATTTTATATTGTTAGTCCATGTTCCCTTTAGAAATGATTCAAATATCGGTAATAAAATTGCATTGTACCGAAACAGTATGCCATACAAAATCACTACACTTCTGCTAAACTAAACAAAACAAAAAAATTACCACAGAATTGAGATCATGCATATGCTGACATAGTGCCGTCTCAGATTTCTTAATGACTCTTTAATATTGAAAATGATTTTTTCATTAACATGAATATATATATGTGTTGATTAAAATCTGGTGCAATTGATTTTTCTTTTTTAACGTATTTCAGGGGACACTTTGGATTTTGATTCAATCTGAAAGTAAAAATACTTCTTCATGGCTATATATACCTATTTGCTCTTATTTCTCTTGTCTAGTCCGGGGATCCTGCCCCTTATTCCCACAAAATTCAAGGAGATCTATAGATCTATATATTTTATTTACTTTTTATTTATCATTGAATCCTTGGTTTAATTATCGATTCTTTAATGCTAAAAGAGGTTCATGTACCTCCACTCTATTTATATCAACTTATCTACTAGGTTTTGAATATACCAGTATTACCACAATTTTCCTGTCACTTTGCCACGCCTTTGGAGCACAACTTCCATTTGAACTACAATACTACTGGTCATGGCTTGGACAAGGATTGCTCCGATTTTGTGATTCCCACAGGCCAGTTTGGATCAGGCATATCTTCAGAACAGTAATTTGTCATAATGTCAGACATGTGTACTTGATATACAACGTATTTACTTGTCTTGAATGAACTACTCACGAGTTCCTGAATGGGGGTTGCACAATATTACCTGAGAATGACAACATTATTGTAGTGCAATAGATCTAGCCAACAGGACTCAAGTAAGACTGATCCTATGCTTTAATCTTTCTCAAGGTGACTTCCTCTGATATAAACTACTAATATACCCTGTGTGTACAATTTCACTAGTCAAATGCCTGACAGAAAAAAAAATGTCTCCAGGGAAAGATAACAATTTTGAAATTTACAATGAAATTGTAGGTTGGGCAAGCAGAATTTTTTTCAACATCTTGCAGTATCTTCTTTTTTGTTCAATACATGATCATTCTCTCCTCTGTAAATACCCATTTTTAACAGGGTTAGACACTAGCTTTTTTTGCTTGGTAGTCCACAGGACTAGTTGAATTGATTATTTACTAGTCCTCCGTCAATGCAACTAGTCCAAGATTTCCTGATAAAGAAACATCACGATCTATAGCACGAAACATCAAAAGTAATCAACTGTAGGGGATTTAAAATAACTACTGTCACAAAAATATGGTAAAGTTTCAGGAAAATTTTGACAATTATCATATTTTAAGCTTTTTTCTAAATTTTAGAAAGGATTATTCTTATTTTATAATCAGATTTTTCACAAGTCCAAAGGACCAGTTAGGTAAGGTGATTCATTAGTCCTTGCTGAAATCTACTACTACTAGTCCAGGGCCTGTATTCATGAAACCATTTTCAAGCTCAAGCATGGATTCTGGCCTCAAACTAACTTTCTTGTAACAAGCTTTAATCATGTCAAACAATCAAAAAATCATTGTAAACATTAAAAACAGTTTTCGGCTTTAAGTCTCCTAAATGGTTTTCCAAATCATTAACAAAATAAGACCTTTGATTAATTTATCACGGGAACAAGAAATTCAGCTTGAGCACAAAATCCATTCTTGAGCATGAGATTGGTTTCATGAATACGGGCCCAGGACTAAGCTTAGCTGACTACTACCACCACCACAGACTTAAATATCTAATCTAATTCCGTGCTACTACTGTAGTGTTAGTGTCGACCCCTGCATATAATACTGATTTTGCATGAATGTGAAAACATATTTGGAATACACGGTATATATTTTTAATTTGGCTTCAAACATTCACAAAAGATGTCAGCGAAAGTTTTTCAAATAACAGTTAACCTTTGAACTTTATCAATACTCTTACTTTATTAGTAAGTGCATATTTTTAAATTATCCATGCGCGTGATGTGTTCTAACAAATGTAACATGCTTAACATTACACTGAAACGCAACAAAATACACCATGATTACAAACTCCACAACCACACATTACACAAAGTAAAAACAAGCAAATACTTAGGACTAACACTACAAAACAACCTACGATGGGACAAACACATAAACAATATCACAGCCAATGCCAATAGGTCCCTAGGTTTTCTCAAACGCAACCTGAAAATAAACTCACCACATAAAAAGGACATACATACAAAGCACTAGTTAGGCCTAAACTTGAATACTGCTCTTCCATTTGGGATTCACACAACACAAACCAAATTAAACAAATAGAAAAAACACAACGAAGAGCAGCACGCTACGTACAAAACAGATACCACAACACTAGTTCCGTAACAGACATGATCCACACACTTCAATGGCCAACACTACAAACACGACGCTTATACACTAGAATTATCCTTTTTTACAAAATTATACACAGAATCGTAGCTTTAAACCCAACACATATACTCACACCTGTAGACCCCCGCACCAGACAGGTACACCCGTACGCATACAAACACATATCTGCTACAAAGGACACCTACAAATACTCATTCTTCCCACACACAGTAACACAATGGAATCTCCTCCCCTTAGCAGCAGTCCAATGCACAACACTAGAGGACTTCAAGGCACACTTACCCTACACAGCCCTTGAAGCCCTCATCACACACTAGTACTTACACCAGATTTTAACTTTTTATCTATACCTTGCACAAAAAAATCACAAAAAAACCAACAAAAAACCCCCACCCCTAATCACTATAAATAACCCCTTCACGCCTCTACAATAGGACCCCCGATGGCATAATCATCAAACTGATGGAGCCCTCGTATAAAGAAGAAGAATAATTATTATTTTCCCCATCTACTGCTTTTCGTGATGTAAATTAATGCTTGTACCCTAGTTCTTCAGGAATCAAATATTGAAATTGTAACGTTAGGTCTATGTTGTCCGATCAAAGAACTGTCAAGTTGATGACATGGTCATAGGTGTCAGGTCTATATTTATATTCGTTTCGAAGTGGAGTGATTGTCACACGTCATGGCATGCTTGTGACTGTGAAATCGTCTGTCAACAGTCGTGGTTGACTTATGCTGTCTGCTCCGAAAAAGCGCCGCTGATTCAGAACACAGTCGAAATTTCTAACAAGTGTCAATGTAAATGTGAATATTTCAATGTTTTGTAGATAGGATCAATAATTAGGCATATTTCACACTCACCTAACGTTTTCCCTTTCCATCTTTCGTCATTTTCTGTTTTCCTCTCCAACTGAAAGTAACGCATGCGTAACTAGCTGTGTCTCGGAGGAAGCGCTTACCGCTGGTGATGACAAACATCTAGGTGAGGCATCAAGATCTGGGTCATCTTATTTGTGGGCGTGTCCATCGGCGTTTGACGCAGACAGAACTTATATAATACAGTATGATATACGAACAATGAGGTCATATAGTTCAATTGTAGCAATGCATATTCTTCATTTATCTCCATATCGGGGGAAATAAAGATTGATGATGATGCTTGCTCATTATTCATATAGTCAAGCAGAGACGTTTATTATTAAGTACACGTCTCTGAGTCAATGTATATACTTAGGCGACATGTACAGTAGACGTTCATGTTGATTTCAGTTATGATTTTTCCGTTGAATGAGCATTTCTTAAATGAAGCTAGGCAGTTGATCAGTGCTAACTAAATCGACTTTAATTTGTTTAAACTGTTGCAATTTCGTTACGTCTTAATATGCATTATCAGAGACGTTTGTAATATATTCGTCTTTGGTATTGTGTATCTGAACTTTTGACCGTAATGCCTAAAGTAATAGAACAATTTGAATTTGAATTAGAATATGTAAGTCGTGACCGATGAACCCTAATTTACTAGTTTATTGGTTTTTACCTTCTGTCTTATTAACAAAAACATTTACAATTGACACAAATGATCACTGGTGAATACTAATTTATTAATATAGAGTGCTTAATTACTGTTCATTCGAATGTAAAGCCAGTTGCTTACTTTTTTTGTTTTTGACATTAAATAATTCGAAATTGACAATCTACCAAGTTAAGAGCACGTGCACCACGTTGTTTGTAATAAAGCCAGCTCATAAGTAAGTGAAACGTTAAAATAATCGTTGTACCTTCTCTACATCATGGGCAAAATGAAAAACCTATGGTTCGCAGATATAGTTTAATACATGTTTATATCTTCCAATCAGCTTTCCTCTTCCAGTAAATGGAGTTTTAATCGCTCAATATGCAACCAACCCCTTTTTCGTAACATTTCGAACTATCTCACTCCGAGTACTGTATCAATAATGGCCAGCCAATGCCGTCCTATCACCACTTCCGATTCAGGTCCGAAAAGGATATGCCTTCTGTTCCCACTGCAAGTCGTAAAAAGCGAATAATGTGGGGAGCCCTACGGAATCAGGGCACAGGGACATGCTAATTTGTGACCGCTATATTTGGACCTAAACTATGGTGTTCAGAGTAATTTTACATATATGATCATTGGGGGTGTCATTTTTACCGAAAGTCGATATAAACCCATGAAACATGTAAAATAACTCTGAACACGTTAGTTTAGGTCCAAATATAGTTGTAACACATTCTCAGGTCCCTGTGAATCAGGGGGTTTCGTCTACTAAGGAGACATTAAACCAACATTGACCTGTTGCCCCCAGTATTGCTACATTTTGTAGCTTTATACCTCTCAATAGGAGTAGTACCATGCCAATACCAACATACAACTGCTGGAGTCGCTTTGTGGACTTGTGTAATGGTCGCTGCGACAGTTATATAGGCTGTTATTGCTGTCAGTGGATTACATCATTTTAAGTCGATAGGTTTATCTAAAAATTGAATAAAGAAAATTTTAAATATATATTGACGACATTCTTAGAACATTCTAACGTCATCTTAATATTTGCTTCTAAGAGTTTCATGTCATACGAAGCGAAAGGAAAAGCACCAAAATGACACCATTTCAATTGCGTTCAAAGCCAAATGTTTTTTTCTTCCGGTAGTACATTCTATATAAGGACTGAGAATGTTAATATATATCATACACTGGGTTAATATGTTAAATGTGTATGTATTATAGGTACAATGGAGTAAATCAGATATTTTTCTTGACTGGATTTCAGGAATACGAAACCTTGAAGTTTTCCTTTCTAACAATGTAATTTCCTATTTTGTCTTGGATGTCCATAGAGACTGCCCTAGTACATGGCCTAGGTTTTCAGTGTACAGTGCATCAATATTTGTTTAGACCGTTTTGACTATCATTTCCGCGACTCACCAAAAGCATCCACACTTTCTGTCCACAACATTTTCCGAAATAATCAAGCTCATGTCTTGAGATTCAAACTATTAAATCGTATGAGAAATTTCCTATAAGAAACGAGTAACAACTTGGATCTAACTCCGTGCACGTATAACTTGTAGGAGAAATTTGAGACCACCCGGGGTATCTAGGCCGACGTAATGAGCAAACGAAGCTGAATTTGTTACAGTAGGTAACGTCTAAAACAATGTATTACTACAGACACTGGATTTAGCCAAAGGAAAATAAAAAATATAAATAAATTACACAAGAAAAAAAACAAAAACCGAATTTAGAAAAAGGACCGCCGGGAGTCTCACGAACGGCCTCTTAAACAAGTGACTAGTAACCAATCAGAACCAGGATTTTTTGTATGTATTTTCATGATTATTTTCTGTTGTTTTCACTCAACTGACTGTGGTATTATATAATTACTCTCTTCACATCAAGATAGGTCAAATAGCATATATTAGTGCAGTTATATTTATTGCTAAACTGTGACAAGTTATTGCATTGTACATGTACATACTGTAAAATAAGAAAGAAACTGATCAGGTCTCTCTGCATGAAATATAATCTTCCATGTTCATGTATATAAAAGCCATAAACATGTAATGTCCATTCATAGCTATTTAATGAATTACATGTAACAAATAACAGACATAACAAACACGCGAGTTCGAATTGCTTCATTCCAGGAGGAGTTATCTCCCATCGTCCTGAGGTGTTTCTCTGGCGGCATGTTCATCATTATTAGTTGTCCAAAACTTCTTAAAATTCGTCAGATATGACATGTTTTTCTCATAACATTTTTCCACACACGTTTTCTGTAAAAGACAAAATAATTGAAATATTAAACAATGACCCGATTTTGCTTTTTCCTGGCTCAAATAATGCTATTATATCATTTATAATATGTACATTGTAATATGGCAGAGGAAAGTTGTTGTAGTCAATATTAAACTTATAACACTTACTTTCATTATACATGGAACCTTGCTCGGTCCAAAACTGAAGTTGTATTTATTATTGTGGCACATATCTCTTTTGATTCACATTTTTAAATATCTAATGAACTATACAGAAAATGTAACAATATTTCACTGCATCAAATGGCAAGTTCATCCATTTTAGGACTTTCAGTGGCACTTAAGATAAAATAAATGAACATTAATATTGATGGAGATAAAAAGATCCAGGGACTTCGATCAATCGAACTACACGAGAGTTCCAAGCGTATACAATACAACAGCAAAATGGAAAAGGTGTCTAAACATTAAGGCTACACATTTTATTCAAAACTTCAATCCTGGGAAATTAGAAACAATATTTTGTATTTTTTAGATGGTGAAATATTGCTGAAAACATAAAAGGCAATGTATTTATCAACTTACAGATTGGATTTGTTTGTTTATTCAACTTGAAGCCTTACGGCTCATAAGCATATACACAGTAACGTATAATTGATACATCAGTGATGTGAAATACCAAATAATTATAACATCATGAATGGAGCATAATTTTGTACATCGCATATTTATATAGTACCTATAAATGGACGGTATAATGCTTTAAATTATTATAAAGTACCAGATAAATAAATTATCGGAAGATGGACAGCTCTTGTAAAATTACATCACCTAAGTGTACCATGATTGGATTTGTACTATTGACCAAGAAAATACTTTTTTGTGGAATGCTTAGCAGGGATGTTTTAAAGATAATCATATATCCTTGGCTATAATTATAATTTCAGAACACACTGTTTGAGAGATTGTACAGAAGACATATGCCACTGGTATTGGGAAATAGGACAGGAAGTTGACATGCCAGTAAAAGAACAATGTAATATACAGTACCCTGATATAGACAGACATTCTTTATTTCCTCTTTTACAAGAGAATAAAGTCAATCAATACATACATATATGTTTACATTTCAAATTACATAAAGATAGCGTTCATCAATAGAAAAAGGAAGAGAGTTACAATAACGTGTCAATCACACACACCATTCTTTCTAGATTAATTGACATATTGATCATCATATTTTCCCACTCGTAGTCTTCTAGTAGTATATTCACACGATCTCCTAATAAGAAGCTGCATTGGTTTTTATAGGAGGGAACTTCTAAAGCATTCACCACACCATCCATCATTAAGTCACGCGTTTCAAACAATTTCAGACACTCAAGAAGAAAATGAAAAACAATATCAGGAGTAGATTTACCACAAATTTTACATAATACGATATAGCGTTTAAATATAAATGAATATTTCATTAGCTCTATTAACTGCCACATGCATTTATGCGATTTTTGCTTGGTACTCAGTTCTTAGGGGTTGATTCCCTGATAACTGTGTATGGCAGAATAACAAAGCAATTCCGCTTTTGTAGATAGTGCATCTCTCCACTGTATACCGGTATGATAGAAATCATATAAAATAAAATAAATGATATATAAATTCGATATAAGTATTTTTAATTTATAACGCACTAAAAAGAGTAGACTTACCTCTCTGTTTGTTAAGGTGTCATTGTCGAGACGAATCACACATTTTGTAAAACATTGTTCTGATAAGTAGTTGAACACCTGAAATGATGCTCGTATCTGGAAACAAAGTATGAAACAATTAATTTAAGTGGCACTCAAATCTTGCAGCTCACACCATTAACTTTAGACAGGCTACTTGAATTTCATATTCTGAAATGATCATTAAATATTTGATATGGGATTTTTTTTCATTTTGTTTGAGATGACATTTTTGTAAACTTAAATATTTGGTGTAACACTCCATCGCTAATGACTAATTGTTGCCAGTTGACATTGCCTAAAATGACCCGTTTCCATTATTGTGGCGACATTAGAGGTAAACAAGGTTACCGCGAGCGGTATATAATACGCCCGTCACACATTGAATGAGCAGTTGTTTGTATGATTGAAATATATGAAGTATTTGTGAGTAATTGATATTAAAAGAGAAATCATTCAACATAACTGGTAGATCAATGAGTGCAATACAACATCATGGAACGCATGCATCGCATTAATGAAACCAAGGGTAATAACTCCAGTAATTA
>NW_018407731.1:800110-867099 GCF_002113885.1 Mizuhopecten yessoensis | reverse complement strand
CCCACCCGCCCGCCCGCCCGCTCACGTGATAACATTATACGTCCCCGTCTTCGACGGGCGTATAAAAACCAGAAGAACATACAGGGAATGTGGAATTATCTCCATTTACTATAAATTCATGTCCAGACTAGGATTAAAAACCATATCCCATTGCATGTCTTTAAGAAAATGAAAGAGCCAGTTGTTTTGACAACTAGCTATATATATATAGCCCGATTTGCCTCTGGCCCTGACACCTCAGACTTACACATTTTGACAAGAGAGATGTGTGGCCTACATGTGCACCAGACATATATTTCTTGCATACTAGACCGAGATATCCGCATTTCCAGCGGTGCTGGAAAATTCTATCCAACCCATGGGTCTAGATCGCTTACACCCGCAGAGTTTTGGGGTCACGCTATTGTTCTTGACATCATTTTATGACTTTTTGGGGCTATAGTCAGGGTAATTGACATCACTAACAATTGCCATCCGGGCTTCATATGCAAATGAGAAATTTGCGGACAATTTACAACTTTACTGGAAGAGCAGCTGTTTTTACAGGTTTTAGGTAATAAGCAAGAAATAGAATCCATCCCTGATGTGAGGTAAGGATAAGGTTATTCAAACCCTCGGGATAAACTATTGAGCAAAAACCCTCGGCAGAGCATCGGGTCTCTCTCTCAATATTTTATCTTTTGGGTTTGAATAACCTTATCCATACCTCGCATCAGGGATAGATTCTATTAATCTGTCAAAATGTCTAAGTCTGGTGTACATGTACTTGTCAGGGACAGGGGTAACTCAGGTTATTCAACAACTAGACCAAATACCAAGTCATTGATGCTAAATCGTATTCAACCTGTCCATGATCGAGGACATGTGGCCTGTCCATTTAGCAATGCAAGTAGTAGCCAAAATATAATGTAGATTAGAATTGAGGTTAATCTGTATCACCCAGGTCCAGTAAACTCTGCCGATTGAGCTATATAGCTGTAAAGACCTATAATAACTCTATTGACCTATTTGAAATAGGTCTTTTGAGCTATTTTCATGTGATTTTCTTTTTTAAGGAAAACGAAACAAAGTCGCTTTTAAAAGAAGATTTTATTAGGTTGATAACAAAAGACATTAAATATAAGTATTCATTTAAAAAAAATACTGATGTAAAAAAAATCGGAAATTTTACATTTATGAAAAATGAAAATAAACATCTAAATGTATGCTTTTTGTAGTCAACATTACCATAAACCTTATCGTTTTATGCGACTTTGCTTTAATTTAATGAAAATTGAAATCTTAGAAAATATAGCTCAATACAGCTATAATTTATAGGTAAATACAGCTATATAGCCTATAGGTCTTTATAGCTATATAGCTCAATCGGCAGTGTACTGGACCTGTCACCAGCTGATCACAACTCATACAGGGTAACTGTACCATACTGTATTAGTGTAAAAACAGGTATGCTAGAGATGTGCCGCGGGGCCATAAGAACATGACAATAAGCTGTATCTAACCCCCGTGTAGATATACGTGTAACCTTTGTATAATCACTGGCAGTAAACTGACTGAACACAAATGTAATCAAAGCGTGTACCTCTTCCTCCATCTTGAAATCTGACAGAGTCGAACGAGTGCTTGATGCTAGTTTGTATAGTTCGATTCAAACATTATTCGGACCACATCCTCTTTAGCCTAAACATGGGTACCGAGCTGGTCTCAGTTTCCGGTTTTATAAATTCAACTGAGAACGAATTTGTTTAGGGACTACACCCTACTCGGTATATATGATTGGGCCTTTTTTGGTCCCAATTCATCAAAATGCAAAGCCTTTAACCTTGTACTTTCATTTTTTAATGTCCCCAATATCATTGAAATTTACAATAATTATTTTGTGTTAACAATTATCGTGTTTATGGTAGCAATTTTAAATTTGCAGTTTGTTGAAGAATGTACTGTTAAATTTAAAAACAAAACAAAAACTATATAAAAAAACCCGACAAAATTGAATGCATATTGATTTTTATACAGAATTTCGTAATGACGCCGGATCCATACATACTCATATCGGGGCATCTTCGCTAGCCAATATGTGTTCGCTTCGTATACACACATTACACTTGGCAAGCGAAGATGATATCGGGGAAGTATTCAAAATTAAAGAAACAGTCATTTGGAAGTTCAATTAAAGGTTTTGACTAAATTTGAAGGTTAAGGACCAAAAAATACCCAAACCATAAACAGCCCTTTTGCTCTGACTCTTTCAGTGAAATATTACAATGGATTTTATATTTTTATTGTGATTATTGTATAGTAACAATTTTATGAAGAATTTATATATATCAAGATATTGTGTTATTGTGTAAATCAAGTTTAGCGAACATGCTATCGATACAGTATATGGAACTATCAAACAAAATCCAATGTCATTGGTCGTAGGATTCATATACAGTTGATAATCCAGGTTTCGGCTTAATTGAAAGATTAAAAAGCCACTCATTAGGAATACGATTGTCAAGGATTAAGGAAAGTACATAATGAAGCCGACTGATAATTGTAAAGTCAGCCTAACACTTAGGTCATGATGTCCAGAACTTTCGGGCTTTGTACTTTAATATATGTATTTATATGTAAACAGTCTCGTTCAACTTGTTCTTACATAACACGGTTAAGCAAGAACATAGTGACATGGTCAGTTAATTATGATCCCGGGCTTATCACCAAAACAAGGGTACCAAACCGACCCTTGGTGACCAGGATCACATGATGCGAAATTCTGCATGTATTGGTCAAGCAGTTAGACAATTCACCATAACTATGGTGCTGAGTATAAAAAGGCTCGATCTCTCCCAAACAATCACTTTGGGAATGAAAATCTAAAGATCGCCTTGCTTTTATTTTAAGGTAAGAATTTAAGGTTTTATTGTATAGTACACCTCTGAATTGTAAATGTAAAAGCGATAATATAGAAAAAGAATGTTTTATGTTGTATAAGGAATAATTATGAGTAAAAGTTAACAACTCTATATTAATAAAAAAAAAGAAGGTTAACTGTAAATTATGAAGTGCAAGATAGAATTGATAATCTTTATTGTATATTGTATAAAGTAAGTATTTAGTTTGGTTATTAGTAAAATATTTAATTATGTAAATAAATACTTTTGGGAATGAAAATCTAAGGATCGCATTGCTTTTATTTTAAGGAGGTCAGACTGGATAAGTGAAACTCTACCTCTCACTGACGCCACTTGCGAGTTAATCATCTAACAGCAAGAACAGAAAGGAAACAAATATCCTCATAAATCTAGTCTGATAGATGGTGGAGAAAAACAAAACAAAAAAAGGCGAACATTCCTAAAGTCACTTCTTTCCACTCTACAAGCGTATGGACCAGCGCTCAGTGTTGAGAGACGGAAAGGAGTTTAAGGCTGCTCTAGACCGTTCATTCATTGGTTCCGTGACAAGCCCCGGCCGGCAAATTTGGACAGGTCCTTCTCAGACCCACATCTAGAGGAGACCGCAGCATCTCCACAACGAGACTCCAGAGATCGACAGGACTCTGTCAACAAGTCCGTTCTGACCCAACCATCCCTGAACCTCAACCCCTTCGTCCAGCACAGTCCCGGAGACGACATCTTCGCCAACGACGACATCTCCGTCAACGAGGACATCGAGGCAGAGCCAGCCGCTTCGACAGACCCATTTGATAGGCAAACTTTGTTTGATATCATGTCAGGGGGTGCCTTGACATTAGACAAATTATCAGGTGATGGTACACAGAGTTATGAAGCCTGGTTAGGTCATTTCCACGCATGGTGTATTTTTTATGAACTTGTGGAAGCTAAAATGAAATATGCATTTCCATTCCATCTGGAAAAACCTGCTAAAGTATGGTTTGATAATGACTCGGACCATGAAACATGGGACGGACTTAAGCAAGCTTTTGTAGCCAGGTTTAAGGCAGATACCGAATTGTTAGACGGTTCACTTTTTGATACGAAACAGGGACAATCTGAAAAAGTCATTGACTATTTGACCAGATTACATTATGTTATGTCAAACAGAAAACTCTCCGACGAGTTAAAATTAGCAGTAGCTTTAAGTGGCCTTAAGCCAGAAATAAAATCAGTTGTGGCCAATAAGGAACCAAAATCTCTAGACGACTTACTTCACATCTCTATTCTGGCAGAAAAGACAATGATTGTTACCAACAGCTCAGTCAATGCCGCACAGTCAGATATCCCGACAAAACTTCTCTTGGCCAGAATAACCTCGCTAGAGGGGATGGTCGAGAAAAGTTTGTGCATAGCAGAACCTCACCAGCAATCCCCAAGGCATTATCCCAGCCACCTTTTCAAAAACCATATACTCCTTATCATCCTGAACCCAAATCTCGCTTTTCGATGCCATTTTCACCCCGTCACCACCACCCACACCTTACCCAAACCACATTTCAACACAGTTATCGCTACATGTATGATACATAATATGTTTATCGACCAAGCTTCGGTAATATTCCAAGAAAAATCAACTAGCTTGAACAAAACGATGCAAGATATAAACCAATTGATTCCCGACTCATCCATGCTAGCAAACAGAACAAAAAACACGAGCACTACTCCCTTTCGTTGGTGACATCGGTAGATCCATATTTGGTACCGCGACCACAGGAAACGTTCGTACTCTCGCAAGTCATATAAACGAATTGACTAGACAAACAAATCTTGTCGCACAGAGACTGAAACAACATGGAAATCATTTCTGATCCTATATCAAAACAGTGAATGATAAGCTGAAAAACGTTGCAACACAAATACGGCTAACCGAACATGAGTTTACCCAATTAAGAAGTCAAATGCATATGAATGAAGTTACTATCTTTAAAGCATCCACGCACATTTCGTCATCAGTTCTCCGCATTCTAAACCACAAAATACATCTTAATGACCAGTTACAGAACCTCCAAATAGGTAGTTCACGGCAAACTTGCACCCGTACTAATTCCAGTTAATATTCTTACAGGCACCATAAACAGCTTACAAACCGTATTGAACACGAAGTACTCGGGCTATTCATTGGTGACAGAAAACCCCACATTCTACTATCAACATGCTGACTTTTTATACAATCGGACAGTAGCTAAGCTATACATTTCGGTTAGATTTCTGGTTACGGCTCACAGATACCCGTTCAAAACTTACCGCATGCTATCGTTCCCCGTACAAGTTAATGACACAACCAATCACTCCACTCAACTGTTAGAACTACCAGGCTACTTCTTGTTATCATACGAGGAATCCCATTACACAACATTGTCGGAATCGACCATCACCCAATGTAATGGGGATTCCTTGAAAATTTGTCAGCATAGGTCAACATTAACCCCTCTCGAAAATACAGATTGTATTCCATCTATCTTCTATGACAGGACAGAAAATGTACATCATTAGTGCAAGTTTAGATATGTCCCCGACGCAATACGTCCACAAATTTAAGATATTCTACCATCATCAGTAGTGGTATACAAAACTCCTAATATCACCCTGCCAATGGAACCAGGCAATTCCAAGGTTGTGATTATAGCACGATACCTGTAATTCCCTGTAATTGTGCTATTAGTACCAAAACGATATATTTCTTGGGATTACTGACTCAATGCTCAGAATCAATCCACATTACAAAACAAATATTCTTATACTCAATTTATTTTTCTTTCTGTTTTTTTTTTTTTTTCCTTTTTTTTTTTAGAACAAAGATGTGTATTTACAATGAGTGTAGATTATCACTAGCTGATATGAAGTGAGTTGTTTTTGTCACGCACAAATCTATAGCTTTGTACAAATAATTGTTTACCTGGTTGATGGTATGACGATGCTGAAGGTCCTAGGATTGTGAAGGACGTACAAGGTGTATGCAGTCGTATTTTTATTGTACACGACTCCCTTGTGCATCAGATCGAGTTGACCTTGGGGCCAAGGTCTTACAACCTGGGAGGGCATCTATTACGATGGATTTTATATTTTTATTGTGATTATTGTATAGTAACAATTTTATGAAGAATTTATATATATAAAGATATTGTGTTTTTGTGTAAATCAAGTTTAGCGAACATGCTATCGATACAGTATATGGAATTATCAAACAAAAACAATGTCAATGGCCGTAGGATTCATACAGTTGATAATCCAGGTTTCGGCTTAATTGAAAAATTAAAAAGGCACTCATTAGGAAAACGATTGTCAAGGATTAAGGAAAGTACATAATGAAGCCGACTAGTAATTGTGAAGTCAGCCTAACACCAAGGTCATGATGTCCAGAACTTTCGGGCTTTATACTTTGCTATATGTATTTATATGTAAACAGTCACGCTCAACTTGTTCTTACATAACGAGGTTAAACAAGGACATAGTGACATGGTCAGTTAATTATGATCCCGGGCTTATCACCAAAACAAGGGTACCAAACCGACCCTTGGTGACCAGGATCACATGATGCGAAATTCTGCATTTATTGGTCAAGCAGTTAGACAAATGACCACCACTGTGATGCTGAGCATAAAAGGCTCGATCTATCACAAACATCACTTTGGGAATGGAAATCTAAAGATCGCATTGCTTTTATTTTAAGGTAAGAACTTAAGGTTATATTGTATAGTACACCTCTGAATTGTAAATGTAAAAACGATAATATAGAAAAAGAATGTTTTATGTTCTATAAGGAATAATTATGAGTAAAAGTTTATTACTATATATTAATTAGAAAATGGTTAACTGTAAATCATGAAGTGCAAGATAGAAATGATAAACTTTATTGTATATTGTTTAAAGTAAGTATTTAGTTTGGTTGTTAATAAAATATTTAATTATGTAAATAAACACTTTTGGGAATGAAATTCTAAAGATCGCCTTGCTTTTATTTTAAGGAGGTCAGACTGGATAAGTGAAACTCTACCTCCCACTGACGCCACTTGCGAGTTTATCATCTCACAGCGAGAACAGAAAGGAAACAAATATCCTCATAAATCTAGTCTGATAGAAACATGAGTGTTGCCTAAGGAACCCCACGCTATACTGTACCGAATAAACAATCAGTAATCAGCCAAACTCAAAACGTTGTCATTTTTAATTGATGTTCAACACAATGCGACTACCATACTGTCAAGGAATGAATGTAGCATTCTTTGTGTAAACAAATATCCAATATTTGCGATTAAACCATCTCGGAAAAAAGGTTTGGCTGTACACGTGGACTGTAATAATGACTTCCATGACAAAAAAAACATGCAATGGGCTAAAAAAAGATGCCAACCCCGCTGTGACGTCAGTAATACTTAACTGCATAACCACATGTGTTTTCTCCGTACATTTTGTTTAAACATCAGTAAAAATATATACTCCGATATAACAACCAACCCAAACGTCAGAACATCGTATATAGTTGGTGTCTGAATCATTTCTTGCATCGATTTAGTACTAAATGAAGAACGTTTGGGAGGCCTAGGGACTTGTAAGAATTAGTTATAACTCGAAGCGGAAGTAGTTTTCTCTATATGTTTTTTATGCCCTGGGTATTTGATATCTGAATACGTGTAGCGTTAAAAATAAGTCTGAAACGTTAACGCTTCAACGAATGTACCCGTGGACAACATTATTGCAGCTACTTTTAACACTAGAGCATGTCTTTTTCATAAGAAAGGGGCTTTATCTCCCGACGATACTTTAGAACCTCTGCAGATTCGATCCTCTGCATTTCTCTTCTAGGAAAATGAACACTGTAAAAATGAGCTCAAACGCTTGGCTGTTAATCGTATTTTGCCATTGGGCAGCCACCAAATCTACTTTGCCAAACTCTTTCGAACAGAATCTTGAGATAAGCACTGCGCGGTCAATGCACCTGATAATTTAGCTGCTTGGCAAATGGTTATCCTCACAAAATAACAAAGTAGTTTTTAAGGGGAGATAGGTTAATGGGACATTTCAAGTTACCATTTCCCGTACAGTTGAAGTAGGCATGACATCTATCCGTGGCTACCATTGAAGAGCTAGTATCTTGAAATGCTAGATATATTAGTTTTTTTCCGCTGAGTCTGAGACCACAAAAAGCATATGCTAGGACCCTCGATGTATAGAGTATCGCCAAGACAAGACCCGCTCGAGGCTGTATGATCCCAATTAAAGCGTATACATATAAAGCATGTAGTATAAACACCTCTGATTAAAGCCAGTAGTTATGTCATCAGGTGTATATACAAATAATTTGTTTATTTGACAATCTAAGGTTTGGTCAACTTAAACTGATCACATAATTTCATTCCACACTCGCAGTACAGCGAGACACCTTTGATATGTGTGTAGCATATTTATAAATACTCATTCTAAACACGCAAGCAAAAATAAAAACTCTGACATCATATACATATCTTGTACCACACTTTCGTGGTACTACAAATATGTACATAAGTAAAACTTAAATCGCTGAGTGAACATTTTATCTTCAATACCCGTATACTTGCACGCTCTGATGCATCACAATACGTGGGCGGCCATCCTTCTCCTAGGCTTCCCCGTGTTTGTAACTCGCCATTTTAGAACGTAATGACAGTTTGTAGGTAAACTATGGCTAACCGGATCTTACCAGATGGAATTTGGCCCCTGATAGGAACCATCATAGGGGCTGTGGTATTCTGGATATGTTACAGAAGGATAACAAGGAAGACTCGGGCCCGTATCAAAGAGGGCTCTCTCAAGAGGTAAGTGAACTTACCTGCCAGTCTGTTGTAAAGCTATAGCAAGTATACATCTGGTATATTTTAACAGGTATGATAAGTTATAAACAGGACGTATAAACTAGACTGACGGTACTTCATTGTAAAGACAAAAAAGAGGAATGCAGATGAACCTACTTTCGTTTAAATAAAAATGTCCATATACTAAATCACTGTTTAAACATGGACTTACATCAAATCTAGTTATGTGGTTTAGCCAACACCAGCAATGTGAATTATTAGAAATGATCGATAGATTAGTTAATACCTAAAGTCATGACTAGATAACACGTCAGCTCAGATATATATAAACTATATTTTAATAAAGTATACCCTAAAATACGACATCCTGTACAACTGTCCGTCATTCGTAGACCCGCGGCCTCGTGTCCCGTAGATCTACATCCCCCCGCTTCGTCTAAAATGTCGCTTTCAGTATCACACGGCTACACACGGCTCGAATACCACGAAGGAAGATAGGTCTGTTGTTCCTGCATTCACAATGCAGTCTACTAGCAATCTTCCAAAAACGAGCATGACAACCTCATCTGTCCATGACAACCTTAGGTGTCCACAAACCCCAGTAATACTGTTCTCCCGAAGCGAACGTGAACATCTAAGCTGTTCATATAATCCCAGTTCATCCCTGTCCCCACCCCTCCCACTCCTCCCACCCACCCCAAAATATGAACATAATAACCTCAGCTGTTTACATGATCCCTGTACAACCCTCATTGTGCTCCCGAATACGAACGTGACAACCCTCGGTGTGCTACCGAATACGAACGTGACAACCCTCAGTGTGTGTTCCCGAATACGAACGTGAAAACCCTCAGTGTGCTCCCGAATACGAACGTGACAACCCTCAGTGTGTGTTCCCGAATACGAACGTGACAACCCCCAGTGTGCTCCCGAATACGAACGTGAAACCCTCAGTGTGTGTTCACGAATACCAACGTGACAACCCCCAGTGTGCTCCCGAATACGAACGTGACAACCCTCAGTGTGTGTTCCCGAATACGAACGTGACAACCCTCAGTGTGTGTTCCCGAATACCAACGTGACAACCCTTATTGTGCCCCCGCAAACGAACGCAACAACCCCCATTGTGCCCCATCGACAATATTACGGTGTTTCGTTCCCCTTATGACAGTTGTAATTATTATGCAGGAGTGTATCCTTGTTATAAACCAGTACATTTTACCTTATGTTGCATTATTTGTTTGGAATGCAAATGTATTATGGATACATTTAATCCCATTCAATCACTGGTTTTCATTTGTCATTCTAGAAATAATCCCTAAATTAGAGTTATGTAACTAAGTATGTAGCAAAAGTTAAATCAAGAATACACCTGTGGTGGCATGCCTATAGCTAACACATGGTCAGCTTTTTATGTCAGTAGTCAAGCGTGTGTCGCTTCGTTACCATTGTGTGGTCAAGCCGCTAGGAATCGACCGCCATAGAGTCATTGTTACCTACATGTAATGGCACATAGATATTCAATTACTAAAAATAAGCCGGTTATACAGGGGATTGTCCAGTTGTCCAACAATAGTGAAACAGAAGCCCGAGTTTCCTCTGGCCCTGACACCAGACTTAGACATTTTGACAGATAGATGTCCCACACAAGACATCTATCTGTCCAAATGTCTAAGTCTAGGGCCAGAGGAAGTTTGGGCTACTGAAACACGTGAATATTTTCCATTAATCTGGGCTTTATGAAAAAACATTTTAGGTTAGCTGTGATATGTATACCCGTATCTAATTTTACTCTTTGTTTTTTTTTCTGAATAAAATCACCGGTTTCAAAAGGGTAAAAAAGAAAACTATATTTAGAATAAAAACAATAAAAGTGTTTGTCACAGTCTTTGGAAATGTATTAAAAGAAACACTCGTATTTACACTAAAACAGCTTTCATTACTAGTTCTGATGTAATCACGGTATAATAAACAATGAACATCATTTTATCGAGACAGACACAGAACAAAATCCTCTTAATCTCACTGAACTCATATATTATGATTGCAAAATATTTACGCAAAAATATCTTATACCTGATAACGATAATTATATACTGTGTTATATATTTTGCTATAGCTAGTACAATTTTTTCCAAACACAATTAATTGAATTGAAACAAAGTTAACTTGGTTTTTGTGTTGGTTTCAACAAATCATACATTACAATAAAATTACAGCGATAAATACAGCATGAAATTTTGTAAAGACCTGTTACATATTGTACTTGATTCGATGTTTATGGGCTGGCTCCAAGGATTGGTATCCCGATTCCCGTAATACATACTGGTGATATCTACAGTACATGACAAGGTCGCCATATCGACGATTATGATATTGCTCATTGGTGCGCTTTGTTTCTTTGTTGACACTACGCCTTGCCACACTTTGAGAACGTGTCATAACTTGGATTTGACGTAGAAACAGTAGTTGTTTACCCATCCTAACCCTTCCGGGGCTCGTACTCATGAAGCTGTTCTCGTGCTCAAGCGTGGGTTTCGTGTTCAAACCAGCTCTCTTGTAACTCACTTAAATCATGTCAAACGATCAAAATGTTAGTTGTAAACATAGAAAACAGTATTCGGCTTAAACTCTCTTTACATTTTTTCCCCAAATAATTGACAAAATGAGATGTTTTTAATCATTTATAATCGAAATTAGGCATGAGCACAAAATCCGTGCTTGAGCATGAGAACGGTTTCAGGAATACGGACCCAGAACATCTGGTCATTTACTTTATTTATGGTATCCGTGAAATCGTTTCTTTGTCCATATTTTGCCATAGTTTAATCAATTTGTGTTCGTATAATGATTTTGTTAACGCTTCGGTGTTCTATTGTTTTTTTAGCAAGTTTGAGTTACCGGATGGTGTCAGTCTGTTTGACAATAGTCACAGTGTTTGTGCCCGGCGGGTCAGGATTGCACTTTTGGAGAAAAACATACCGTTTACTAAGGTAACGTGAGGGCATAAACATATCGATGTCTGTGTATTCTTCAGATTGGTAATTATGGATCATGAAAAGTTTTTACAAAACCAATGATTTTTTTAATAGTCATCGTTTCGTCACATAGAAAACATTTATTGTTAGTGTAAAAAGAACAAATGTGGAAGTTCTCTTTGCAATATGTTACTATTAAGGAGAAACATACCACTATATTTACTTTACCCGTTTGAGAGATGTTCAAAACTTTTTACTAATCAGACGAAGTAGTAAGAGAAAGTTCTAAAGTGACAAAACTTTGAAGTTCAAATGAGTTAACTATATTAATCAAACACTATGTCCTATCATATTTTGCCTTAAAGACACTTATTTAAAGAAAGTTTGAGGGGAAGTGTTAAAGGAAAAAAGTTTAAACTATAAAGGTTCCTACACGACACTTCAATATATTTTAAGAACAACTGTTTTACTTTTTACTGGCGTATACATCAATTGATTTCTGTGTGGTACTGTTGCTCTTCAAAATATATAGTGTAGTTATTACGTTCATCAATAAATACCACCCGTACATCAGTTTTAGTATGTTTAAGGTAAAAAAAATCTGAAAGGAGCAGTGTCGTCATTATAAGATGAATATTATTATCTGGATGTGACGTGGTATATATCTGGATGTGACGTGGTATATATCTGGATGTGACGTGGTATATATCTGGAAGTGACGTGGTATATATCTGGATGTGACGTGGTATACAGCACTTAATTTGTTGTTTGTATACTAGTAGTTGATCTTGGAATATGCTAATACGTTTGTATTTAACATTGCATACACATGTATCTGGGCTAACTTTATTATGGTTTGTCGGAGTAATAGTAAATATGGTTTTCTTTGTAGATCAATATAGACCTGACTATTGGAGAACAATTTACCAAAGAATATCTTGCAATCAACTCGAATGGGAAGGTCCCTGCCATACATATCAAAAACGTTCAGGTAAGAATATCGATTTACATGGTTATTCCAACAAAAATATTTGGAAGTTGTTTAAGAGGAGTAGATAGTGTCCGGCCAAAGCACAATCAAAGACATTAAAGATAAAATATATATTACTTTGTCCAAAGACAATCAAACACATTTTTTAACAATGATAACGATCCATGTTCAATGGTTTCAGAGAAAAGAGATATTTTCTGTTAATAAAGATGTGGTATAGAAGAGATATGTATTTTTCACAGCCATCAATAGAGACTTTTGATAGATAATGACCTTTTTAACTTACACAATATTTAACGTTATATTTAACAGCCACAAACAGGGATATATTGTCTGTCCCAAAACAACGTTATATTTAACAGCCACAAACCGGGATATATTGTCTGTCCCAATCCAACGTTATATTTAACAGCCGGGGACAGGGATATATTGTCTGTCCCAACCCAACGTTATATTTAACAGCCACAAACAGGGACATATTGTTTGCCCCAAACCAACGTTATATTTAACTGCCACAAACAGGGACATATTGTCTGTCCCAAACAAACGTTATATTTAACAGCCACAAACAGGGATTTATTGTCTGTCCCAAACCAACGTTGTATTTAACAGCCACAAACAGGGACATATTGTCTGTCCCAAACCAACGTTGTATTTAACAGCCACAAACAGGGACACATTGTTTGTCCCAAACCAACGTTATATATAACAGCCACAAACAGGGATAGATTGTCTGTCCCAAACCAACGTTATGTTTAACAGCCACAAACAGGGATTTATTGTCTGTCCCAAACCAACTTTATATTTAACAGCCACAAACCGGGATATATTGTCTGTCCCAACCCAACGTTATGTTTAACAGCCCCAAACAGGGATATATTGTCTGTCCCAACCCAACGTTATGTTTAACAGCCACAAACAGGGATTTATTGTCTGTCCCAAACCAACTTTATATTTAACAGCCACAAACCGGGATATATTGTCTGTCCCAATCCAACGTTATATTTAACAGCCGGGGACAGGGATATATTGTCTGTCCCAACCCAACGTTATATTTAACAGCCAAAAACAGGGATATATTGTCTGTCCCAATCCAACGTTATATTTAACAGCCGGGGACAGGGATATATTGTCTGTCCCAAACCAACTTTATATTTAACAGCCACAAACCGGGATATATTGTCTGTCCCAACCCAACGTTATATTTAACAGCCGGGGACAGGGATATATTGTCTGTCCCAACCCAACGTTATGTTTAACAGCCACAAACAGGGATAGATTGTCTGTCCCAAACCAACGTTATATTTAACAATTATATTTGTCATATTTGTTGGATATTAAACGTTAATTGAAGTTTATTCCCTTTTAACTCAGGATGTACCGGACTGTACGTTGTACGAGTCTCACGTCATCATTGAGTATCTGGACTCCGTGTTCCCGGGGACAAGTCTGTACCCAGACGATCCGCGGCGGCGTACCTGTGTCAGGATGTGGCAGGAGTGGGAACAGCAATTGGCCCAGGTATGCTTCAAGTCTCTCGCTCCAACTTTCACACAGACATTGAAGGCCGACATCTTGTAAGATCTGTATCATAAGTGTCTGTACATTATCGTTAATTGGTGTAGCCTAACATCACCTACATGTTTGCTTTCTCTAATGGTTTAACTTAATTTGAGGCTGGATGAGAAATTCCAAAAGGACACTGATTTAATTGCGGCGAATGCCCTACAAACGCCAATTCTTCTGGAAACGTTTCCTGTAAAATATGTACTTCCAGCGGAAATAGAAAAATATTGTATTGACTTGCAGTACAATGTAAGTGTATATGTGTTGTTTGCATGCGATTGACTTGAACAAATGTATTACATGACCTTTTGGTAATATTTCATTTGAAAGATCTATTTATGCTTTTCTATAAATTCAAAAATAAGAAATTTGTAATTTATACTTTCGCTGGTGGACTTATGTTATTTCACCATGCTCCATTAAATGATCACGTGTTGTACAATTTCAGGACTACATGGCGCTATTACATCAGAACTTGCTCGGATTCCTCACTAGACTGATGTTCGGATCGGTAAAAGTGTTGGAGGAATCATTATATGACTCCATCTCTACGACAGCTAATGCAGTATACCTGAGGTATAGACTGAATACAAGGTGTATGGTATATGTTCGCCAAGACAATACATTTTTATATAAAAAAAAGTACATGGACAAATGTCTCTGAAAGTACAGCATATGATAATACTAAGCATCATTATAGTCTATTTCGACACATATCTGAAATGTTTAATAATGTTTTAACGTTTCATTTCATTTTCATGACACATGTAACGATGCAATTGATTCAAAGTACTTTGTAATATGGATTAATGAAGAAGACAATTGCATGTCTTTTTGTCTGCCAAAGGCAATGTTTTTTGTCTACAAAAAGATTTTTAAAAAAATGCCTATTCCAGGTCGTGTGAAGGAACATACAAGACTGATGCTGAACTGGAACATCACGCATTCGCCTGTTATAAAATGTTGTACATGCTAGAAAAGGAGTTGGGCGAAGAAGAGTATTTGGTAAGGCGCTCTAGTTACCGCTATAACATTTTGTTTCCCAACTTCCTGCAATATGTTAATGTTTTCCAGAAAAGACTGTTTATATTATATCTTGAGCTGGCCCTAACACCATGTTCTGAAAATCTGTGACCTCCTATACAATATGCCGATTGATGGAAAGTTTCCGGTTAAAGAATTTGGAAAAAAACAAAAACAAAAAAACGGATCTTTAAATGCATACTACATTAAACACCTGATTTCAATGAGTGAACAACTGAATTTAGAAGGCTTTGGCATACTTTCTCTTCAGCATGTTCTTTTTCTACATCTCCATACAATTATGGCCCAGTTGTAGTAACTGACGAATGGTATGATATCCATACTACACACACTATAACATCTCTTATACATGTTTCAAAAAAACTTCGAGGAACAAAATACAAGCAAATCACTCAGGTTGTATGTTGATCTTTCCGAAAGCCGGTAATTAAATGATAACTAAATGGACCTGCCTTGTTTGTATTGGATTCAAAAACAATACAAGAATCCTTAAAACAATTTTATTTTTATGGACCTTTGTTCTCATTGACATCCTTTCCAACCTTCGATGCCCAGTGTTGTTTTTGTCCCCACTGTTGTTATTGCTGTGGCATATAAAAGAAACGAATATAGAAAAGGTGGACTAAAGGGAATCATTTATTTTCAATTATATCTATTCTGTTTTGCTTCAAAACTATATATATTTTATTTGATATTCTAACCTCTAATCACTGTTATACAGGTCGGTGATTCATTGTCGGCAGCTGACATCGCCGTGTTTCCACTGATAAGTATGTTTCCAGTGATCGGCCTGCCTATTCCACAAGACATATTTCCAAACGTAACTAGATACATGAAGGAGCTAGGGACTAGAGAGTCTTTTGCCAGGAGTGAGGATGTGGACATTCAGCGACTCTGTTATTTCATCACAAGATTTGAGCGCGTATTTGTGTGGATAAGTAACCTCAGGAGTGGCGACAGACATTTTCGTTTTAATGGGAGTGCTGCTCTTTCCAGGTAAGCAGTTTAGTGCGTAATGATAAACGTTTTGTCAGTCTATTGTACAATAGTTTTATTACAGGTTAGTTTAAAACATAACAGGTACAAATATTAACTGTAAATAACTGGTAAACATAGGTCGACGGGGATTGCTGTTTTAAGTGTACGTCAAAGCTTAGTACGTTACCTCGATGCTATGCACAGGTTCCACTGAAAAGGATTGTCTATTGTAATCCGTAATATGATGATCAGAGGTGTGCTAATAATGACCCCATGTTTTGACTGGTGTCCTCAGGACTTTAAAGGGAATTCTTATAGGACATTAGTTTGCCTACATTGTATTACCTAGAATATTTCCGTCTCTCTTCTCTGTTTTATTTGTCTGGTGACTCCCGGTTCGCTATCGTAAGACCCCGTTAGGTGACTCGAGGAGGTTTAACTCCCCACCCCCCTCCCCCCTCCCCTTTGATGATTATAATAACATCTACTTGTATATACCACCCCAGAGCTTCAGCATTGTACAAGGATGTGTCTGAGTATGATGATATGTTTGATGGGAAAACCAACGGGAGAACATTGACAGAGGTTCCCTTATCAGCCGAAACCTGGCAGAGTACTCTACTGATGATGGAGAAGGTAGGGCAAACTCATTTTAAAAGTCAAAGGTATTTGAGTTATGTGATGTTTTTGTTAAATATATTGTTATGGTATGATTTCTATAAAATACACGTGACGTGATTATGTAAACGTACTTCCCTTATTTTGCACAGTGATCGTTGTTACCATATACCTGTTGTTGTTATAGAATTATGTTTCCCTAAATATTTGTCTGTCTATTGTTTCAAGGAGATGTCGTTTCGGCTGGCTAATGGTGATGTCATTGACTTGATAGGACGTTCGAGTGGCTGTAGCAGGCTTCAGTGTCTTAAAGAAGGCGACTGGACAGTGGTCGGACAGCTGTCCACTCTCGAGTATATCGACAGGACGGGTTCTGGACAAAGTAGGATATATCATAAATAAATAACATGCATTCTTAGACAATAAGTTGTGAACATTTACATAGCAACGGAGGTCAAAGCATGCTTAAAATGTTAATATGTACAAACCGCACACGAAATTCTTTACTATGTGATGTCAATAGCGTTATTTCGATAAAGTAAACAGTATTTATAAATTGATTAATAGGCAGACGAAAACGATTTTTTACGGTATTTAATTAAGTTTGTAATTCATTCCATTACCCACGTTCCCTTATGTTTAACAGTAGTTTAGACCTTTTTAGTTTTCCAACTTTTAGGTCCTAGGTATCACCGATGAGTCGTAGAAGGACGAATTTTTGGCATTTATATGGTTTAAAGATGCCATCACATGTATGTGTATTATATTCATATTTTAATCTGGCGCGGATTAATCAACAGACAATAATTTGTTTTCCTTTTTCTCAATTCCTTCATTGTTTTGTTTATCTTGCAGATTTTATGCCGACCGATCCTTTGAAGAAGGCGTATGTTCAGTGTTGGCAGGCCTGGGAACAGGCTATGTATGAGTCTGATATATCACCCCTCATAGAAAACAAAATTCTGTCTCAAGTGCTAGTAACCAGGTACGTACAATATGTCATACATGTACTAGGATCACATAACATATTGTTTGTCAACGCTTTTCATCCATCATAGCAGCTAACCGTGAAACGAGTCGAATAAAGATTAAAGAATGAAGTTATTTCAAATGTCAATAAAATTCGATTGAAAATGATCCTAAATAGAAATTCATGCATTTGTATTACATATCAGATTGTTGAAAGGAGACTAAAATTATTTTTGCGAGCCACTGGCGTCCTAAATGGAAAGTTCGTGTAAATTGTGAAAAAGTGTATAAATCTTACATTAAATGGAAGCGTGTCTCTTTTTTTTTTTTTTAATTTCTGATATTTGTTACAAATATGTGAGATAATTTTCTCAGTTGCGATAGGTTTATCACAAATGCAATCGCATAATTAACATTGTAGTATTATATTATACCAAACAAAAAATCAAAAATAAATCATTTGAATTAAAAAAACGTTAGCATAAATTAAAGATTTATTTACTTCGCAGGTACCAGGATAATATTGATTCGTTAATGCAGCTTGAGTGTTCTCCACATCACTCGGATAAGTTCCCGGTAATAGTGAAGTGTTTCTTACTGGGGTAGGTATACTGTACACAAGTGTTTTATCATCGTAAAACAAATAAGACATCTTAAGTAAGATTTTTTTTCCAAATAACTTTTTTATACAAGAAAAACCCCAAATGTGATTTAAAAGTAACGTATGGAAATAAGAATTATTAATACATTTCAAAATATCATCATTGTATGCATTTTATTGAAACCATTAAATATGTCCACTTTGCCTAATGGGTTTTTCTATTATCGATTACAAGTTTTATATTAATGTATAACGTATTTTCGCATAATAAGATGATAGCCATTTCTTATTCTTAAATCAAGTTAAAGGGTACCAACAAGAAAAACTATTATTACCATCGTCACTAGAGAGAACGATTTGTTTAAGTCTTTATCAAATTAGTTATTCAATAAAAATCACATCTTGCCATGCATTTTACAGAACTGTAGTTGTTTGAAAATTGAATGTTTGAAAAAGAAATATAAATTTAGAAAAATACAGGGTCGAACTAGGGACGTTGCAAAGCCTACATATACAAGTAATGCATTGCAACGAGTTTTAAACGTGACAAGGGAAGTGACTCTAAGGCAGTAAAACTCCTTCTGGTTGCTTCATACAAATATGGAAGGGCGAAAACTCTGTGTGGAACTCCTCTTCGCGTTTGTAACTGATGCACTGGTACTCTCTACCTTAAAACCTTTCTCTTTGCCAAAGCATGTGTGAAACGCTATGTTATATAATTATGTCTGTATTGCCAGAATGAGGAATTATAATCATCACGTGACGGACATGCTGTCTAAATACAGTTTAGAAGATCTCCCGTCCCAGGAGGAACAGCGGGAATCGTACACTAGCCACCGAGAAAACATTTTAACACAACTAGACTATTTGGAAAGTGCATTAAGGGTAAGTGTAAAGTCTGTGGTGTTTAAACGCATTTCTATTTTAAAATTCGATTTGATAACTCTTGAAAATCAGATTTTTTAATGTTGCAAATTACTAAATAACCAACTGGATACAAAAAAAACGACACAGACGAGGTATTTTAATTGGGTATTGCTCAAATTTAAACATAAGTGATTACAGAGCCAGATATAAACTGGCGAAACTCTAAAAATTCCCCGTTGGTCATTTTAGTCTCAGCCTTTTATTATGGTGATATGTTACTTTATACTCCGTTCAAATACAGTTTGCCTTTTTGGGACAACATGTTTATCCAATCAATATAGTAGATACATTATCGTATGAAGTACATTGTAAGTCAACAGTCCAAAGTAAAATCATTTCCAATTATTAGTTGAATTTCCCCCCTTTAACTCCATAGGCTGTAATTATGTCGTCAGTCTATTGGTTTTGTTTACTATTGGCTAAAATTCGAGTGAGAAGTAGCTTTGTCTGCAGTGTACAGGCCAAATTGAAAATATTTTCTGTTGATTATAGTTGTTTCCGATTGTTCAGGCGATATGTACGTGTCGTTCTGTATATTTTCTGCTTTAACAGCATGTGACGAGTTTTGGGGATTTATTTCATTAGATATAAATCAAATTAAAACAAGCTCCTAATTTGCTACGAAACTCTACGTATAGGCCTAATGAGTACAATTTCGTATTAAACTAGTTGTTAGTATTTTCATAATAATTCTTAACGGTCCATCCTTAATATAAAGTCAGGTGTGTCCAAAAATCCACATTAGTAACATCAATTTACCATGTAGAACATGTAAGACAGCAGGTCATACTCCTTTTTTGCCGATGCCCTGCAGACAAAAATATTGGATAGGAGGCTTTTAACACGAATACACTTTTATGGCGAAATTCACAATTCGTTATCTGAAATATTGATTGGTGTATTACCAACTTTTAGGCCAGTGGTCACCACAACGGCTAGATCAGCCTTTTGTTTCAGTTCTATTGCCGAGTAAGACCCCAACACTTATTTGTTAATATATTGTATACATTTATTCAACCAAAATAACTACTTATAATGTGTTAAATAGGAGAGAACATGGTTTTTGTCCTGAAACATCTTCTAGGAGAGTCCTTACTATGTTTTATTTTAACACCGATGTTGATTTAGTATGTTAATTTCTATGTTGGATGCAGGTGCGTGTGTACCTGGTCGGAGACGAGGTGACGCTGGCGGACATGTGTGTATTCTGTCGACTTAAACAGCTGACTCTCCTAGACATAGACATTGTCGTTAACAGGTATCCGTGCGTCTCTAAATGGATGGCCAAACTGACAGAGAGACCAGGCTTTTTCGCTATAGCTGCTTCAGCCAAATTACCTCTTCAACTGTGATAAGTGTACAATACCAAACTATGTTATACAGGAGGAATTGCCATTTACAGTGCTACTATGCGCTTATCTTGTTAGTTGAACATACTGAATGTTTCTGAAAGTACTGCATACACGATTCATTCTTGTGGGGGCCATTGAGATTTTTATATCGTTTATATTTATATTATTTGTCTCCGTAAAATAAAAATACTCCTACGGACTTTCATATGCAATAAAATCACGTAACAATATTAACCTATGATTTACGAGATATTTAACCTCATACTAGATAATTTTCTGCATATCTCCAAAATATGCATTACGATACTGGGAGAGAAGGAAAGCAGTTGATCAATTCGTATGTGATAACTCTTATCTCGTCCACTCCAAGTGTTATTCAACTTATGACATGTACCAAACAAATGTCGATTGTGAAAATCCAATCTTGATATCTTCAGTTCCATAAACGACAGAAGGAAATCCGCACTAGGGTCATATTTCTTTATGCCTTTCATTTTCCGCCCGTCAAATTTGGTATGGGGTTGTCCGTCCGTCCGTCCGTCCGGCGTAAACTTTTGTTTGTCCGGCAATCTCCTCCTACATTTTTCGACCGATCTCTTTGAAACTAGGTAAACATTATAATCATGATATGAAGTTGTGTCTCCCTTAAAAGAATTTTGATTCAACACTTTTTCCAAAAGTTATTGCCCTTTGTTCATTTCAGTATTTGATTGTCGGATATCTTCTCCGACATGTTTCGACAGATTTCTTTGAAACTTAGTAGGCTTAATAATCATGATATGTTGTTGTGTTTCCTTGAAAAGAATTTTGATTCAACAATTTCTGCAAAAGTTATTGCCCTTTGTTTATTTCAGCATTTGATTTTTGTCCGGCAATCTCCTCCTACATTTTTCAATGGATCTCTTTGAAACTTGGTATACATTGTAATCATGATATGAAGTTGTCTCCCTTAAAAGAATATTGATTCAACAATTCTTGCATAAGTTCTTGCCCTTTGTTCATTTCAGTATTTTATTTTTTTGTCCGGAGATTTTCTCCTACATATTTTCTAGCATGTCAGCTAACCACTCTTAGAATGATGCAGATCTTATTTCAATGTAAGAAAGTATATAACACTATATGGCATTCGACGGGCGTATATTGTTCCGCCCCGCGGTACTCTTGTTCCAAGTATTTGAAGTTATCTTTTAAAAGATTTCATTCCCTCACAAACAGGAAGCATGTCATCATTTCTTGCTGGTATATTGAATGGTAACCGACCTGCTTACTGTGATATGTATAGTGCTTAAGTAATAACAACCCACTAGTGATACTCGCATGGCGAATACAATAATGCATCCCTGTCCAGGTTCTGGACTGGAGTTCACCCGCTATATCCCATTTCCATGTCGTAACAGAAGACCTATGTGGGGCGCATACAGCATCGGAGATTTTCTCCGTTGACTTCTGCCTATATCATATTGACGCTACCATAATTGATCTGCTGTCTCATTGCTACATCTGGAACATGTCTTTCCTTTTTTCTCTCACTTGTACCTACTCTTTCTTTAAGCTAGGGTCTCCGTTGGTACCCGTCATCATACGTTCTAAGAAGGAGCGATGACGTAAAACCCCAAAGAAACAAACAGACAAACGTTATCATGGCTACGAGTTTGACTAAAAAAAATCAAACTGTAAATTTATGGCTCATCTTTGTTTTTGTTTGCTGTTTGCAGCAGACACTTTCAAGAAATTTGGTTTACCATTTAAACATGTTTTTTAATTGTTTATTGCTTTAATTTACTAATGACAGGGACATTCCTCTCATCACACAGGCCCTTGAGACCTTTTGATTTTTAACCTTACGTATCAAGTAGTCATTAGAAGTGCTATAAATTATATGAAGTTTGGAAAAAAATTGTGCTAAAAGGAAATTTCCATTGTTCTTGGAGCATTTCCATATTACATACTTGCATAAGATGCCAAATCTCGTTTCTATCGGAATTTACATGTAAAACAGTATTATATTCAGTTATATTTGCTTGATTTATAATATCCTTGAAATCTCTTTTTTCTATATGAAATGTAAATTAAAAATGTATCAATACACAATCATGACAATTTTTTTCCCCACAAACCAAGTCATACACTAGACTATGTTAAAACAATCGTATTTTGTTATAAAATATACAAAATTCAAAATGATGTAACTGGGTTGTTTCTAAGCACTTAATTTTTGTTTTTAAACGACAACATTTCCCTTTTCAATGTTTTACGAGTTTCCTCTACACATGAAGTTAACAACCGCTGTTTAAATGTATTTTGTTCTTTGTTTATGGTGAAAATGTAAATTCGACTTGCCAAACGTGTAGGTACGCGATACTATGCTTTTGGTATCTGCGCACCATTGAGCATATTCTAGAAGATACTTAAATTCCCTTCATAATGATACCAAAAAGTAAGGGGTTTCGCCTTCTGAAGGCACTGGAAACTCCAAAGATACATTGCCTTTCTGTCTCATATACAAGAAAATTCAAATTTGAAAATCCTGTATTCGAGAGGTTATGGCACTGATTTCTGCGCACTTATATGAAAAACTCAAGGTTCCCTTTCAAATGGTTTTATGAGTTGAAAATTACCAGGGCTGTTATTATTTTGCTCCTTGTTTACAGTGAAACGTATGAATGATGTGGCAAACATGTTAATCCGCGATGTTGTACTTGTGAAATATGCACACCAGTAAGCATTTCCTGAACGGGACTCGAATTCCTTTTCCAATAACTTCTTTACCAAGAACTAAGGGTTTCGCCTTCAGAAGAGAGATCTTTAGATATAATTGGTTATTACACACTTCGCGACATTGACGCAATTAGTTATGGCACGAACTTCCCCAAAGTGTTGATTGTCCTATAGTGTTTTCTATCTCAGTCGTTTAATAACATGGCATTTCATATCGAAACGACTAACATAAAATGACGTCAGCTCGCGGATCGGTTTTTATTACCTCTACTGAAACCTTTATACTCGAACCTCGCAGTGGTCCCCTTAGTGGTTATGAGTGTTATAAGCATAAACTACCACTCGTCATATGGTCTACTGTAATTTGTATGTTACCGATCTGATGGAATTCTGCGTCACCATTATGTTGTCAAAAGTTAAATATGTCCGACTCTATGGCATGCCTCTAAATAAAACTACCAAGTTCGCTTAGCATTTATACAAAGAGGAAGTGACGCACATGTTGACGTCATCGTTATTATGACGTCATCATTGCATCGTTGGATACCACCGACCTTCCATTTAAGATGGCTGTTATATTCACTGAACAAACCAAACAAACATGATACATCAATAACAACTATATGCTGAATTTCGTAAGCAAACTTTAATTTCTAGGATTCGAAAATAAACAATAATGTTAAATGTAGGCATTTAGGCAAATAAAACATTGAGAAAAAATCTCCATTTATATCATGATTTAAGGTCCCTGGTAACCAAGTTTAGTTCAACAGTGCCAAAAACAATACACACATACAAATGAATAAAGTAACAAAACTAAGGAGAATAGAGATACAATGTTTACACCATATAAAAATGTACCTTCTTGTACAAGTAATTTTTACTATACGATAATTTGCTTTTTGTTTTTTATTATTTTCATTCTATTTTTAAACATTCTCAAGTTTTAAGCCATTATATTTCTGTAAAATGCACGGTAGCATGATTTTTTAAAGGAAAATATATTTTAAAAGGACTTAAAGATCCCCGTACCACAACAAACATACTTTATTGAAGTGTTGGAAACTGTTGAAGGGGCTACGCTTTATAAGTAACGTTAAATTGTGTTCAGACGATCGCAAATTATTTCAATTGACCAATCAAACTTTTTTCACCTGAAATGAATTAGAATACTAAAGTGACAGCAGTAGTAATTTGTAGGTATTTAACACTGCTATAAACACTGTTATCTATGCGCCAAAACTCTTGTTCTGCACGAAACTATGAAGTATAACTTACAACAATCAGATTATTTTGGCAGAATGGGTATCAAATATAATACTATTTCAGTATCAGATCTACAGTCAAAATAGAAAAGCCAGTACAAAATCCTACAAAAAAAAGTATTAACTAAAAATGGCAGAGGACTGAATCCTAATACATACATTAGTAATACTAACGATTTATAAATTGCATTACGACAAAAATAATTAACACTAAGAAAGCCATGCAAACCATCTATTTCCTGACACACGGCATTATAGTTTGGCTAATATATACATGAATATATATCCAATACCATAGTATTATTATCGATATACACATTCTTATAGTTCTTTGTCAACTAATATCTACAACATGGTGTTAATTTCCTGAAGATTTGCTATGAGATCATTCCACATCACCGACGCTACCCGTTATTAATCTTTTCTCAGTAGCTTAGTAGTGTTGCAAACTAACCTTCCTAAACAACTGTTACTTAAGTTACAAGGCATTTATTTTAAACCCAGCAGGTGACTAAGCATCATGGAAGTGTTGTATCGACAAGAAAAAGGCGTTCACAACACTTAACAATGCCGACGATATTGTTTGGTAATAACATTTGCCAAATATATTAATAAAACACTTTCTACAAAATGCGAATTCAATTTTAGATACGAATTGAAGATGAGAATGTGGTGTTCAAAAACTGAACCGAGCCCGTACCATTTTATGCGAACATTGCAAGATGGCGACGGGGCCGCCCTCCGAGTGAATACACGCCTCGTTTTGCATAAAACCCCCACATCTAGCCTTATCTTATCAGGCCGTCCCTTATAACGATATAACAACAGCACAGAAAACGCATTTCAACCGATATTTGAGAGGGAGACGTAATACACACGCACTGACTTAATTTCTTCAAAACGTACATCAGTTACAAGTTACCTTCTGTAAAACGATTGACTCTTTAATGTCTTAATATACATACATACATAAAAACTCTTTTTTTTTAGGGTTTTCTTTTCAGTCATACACTCTTGGCAAAACGATAAACCTCACGTACTTATACTTTCTAGAATATCCTTGTTATCTTGGAGAGGCCTACAACTAGGTAACTCTTACAATAACTGCAAAAATGCTTCCGATTCCACGTTAACATTATGAACACAAAGATAATTGCACAATGTAAATTACTTACCACAGTGTAAAACACCTTGGTGATTTAAACTGTATCCTTATCGAAATATACAGTCGTTTTCTAAATGAATTACACATAAAAAACAAGTACGGATAGTAATTTGACGATTTCCGTGTGGGCTCCAGTGCATCGGAAAGGCTCATCACACGTGGAAAAGATATTCATCGCTTCGACTTATATTTCTAAAATTGCTTCTTTATATTGATTCTTTTACAGAATGTAGTTGAACCTATTATTTAAAAGCCTATTATTGGCAAAATATATATACTTTAAACTTCCGGCATAGTGTATGCATTGGAAAGCATACTGAACTTATTACTTAATTGTTCGTGTTGAATCTTCTTAAAAAATATCTTAATTGTTTATGAAATAATCAGGAAAACAACATGATATGGACAGATATGTGAAACGATATCATTTCAGTTTGACTGCCTTGAACTTGTAGTTTTGGGGAGAATTCGTGATAGTGACAATGGGTTCAAGCGTAGGAAGGTTTTGTTCGTCCTCCGGAAGAAGGTTGAATCGCTGGATGAGAGTCGTCAGAAACAAGAAGAGCTCCATCCTTGCAAGGCTTTCACCAAAACACACTCTTCTTCCTGTTATAGATGTAAAATTTATTAAATAGATGGCACGCATCTTTTTACCATCGCATATAATTTTTGCGAAGCAAGTCTTAACTAGTTAGATGACAATGTTTTGTTATTCTATTCATCATAACTTTATCACAATGTTAAGCCTTTGATTATTTTCTTAATTGAACTCATGACATCATCGCATGATTATTCTGTCGTCACAATCGATGTGTTAACACATATTACATTATAATGTCTATGCTATGGCGTTATAACACTGACTAATATGTAGATCATATGATAGAAACACATAGTATTCCATTAATGACAAGATGTCTATTGGTTTATCATTGGTTAAAATATAATCGGGGTAAAACGTACCTAATGAGAAAGCAAGAACATGACGTTCTGTTCCATTGAGTTTACCGTCATCACCGATAAATCTGTCTGGATAGAATGTGTGTGGATCTTCAAACAGGGATTCGTCAAACATGACGGAATCAAGATTAGGCAATAACACGTCCCCCTTCCGAAGAGTATACCCTTTAAGGGTGCAATCATGTTTGACAGCATGTTGAAGGGCCAATGGGGCGATATTACCCATACGAAGTGTCTCGTGAATGAATGCTTCAGTGTAGACCATTTCCGGTTTGTCGTTCATGGACGGAATTCGAGAGCATCCAATAACGTTTTCGATCTCTTGACGTACTTTTGTTTGCACTTCCGGATTGTGAATGAGGAAGAGGATCGCCCACTTGATAGTGGTGGCTGTTGTCTCGGTGCCAGCGATATATAGGTTTCCTAACACCACCTTTAAATTTTCATCTGAAAACAAATTAACAATTTTACATATGATTATTTCCTTTAAAACTGTATCGATTTATTGATTTATTTTCGCTGCAGTTTATTTTTTAACTTTTCGCCCTCCATAATGAAGGCGAGTTTATCATTACAGTGAATATTTGTAAAAAGCACAGTAAACTTAGCCAAAAAAATATGAAGGGCGAAATTAACACTCGGCAAAAATTGTTTTCATTGGTGAAGGGTGAACATTTTCTTGTATAGAATAGGACATGATATTAATGATGCATACACCGTGTTTATAATTATTACTGTCAAAGCTTTATTACATCTTAAAATTCTCTTGGTCTTGGTGAATAACTTAAGTTATTGAAAAATAAAGTGGCTGTATTTATTATAAACTGGATAATTAAAGAAGGAAGCAGAACCGTAAAATATGGTAAGTTCAGCAAGTTAGACCAGGCTGCCCACTGTCACAGTGAAAGTAGTGGTATCATCGTCTATCGCGCCATGCATGGCTGATGGGTGCAAACAATTTTGGTATCTTTACGTGGTAAAAAATCACAACATTTCCATAAGTATATTTATTGGACGATTTTGATATCCTCTACAAATGTACCGATATTAAGAACAATCCTACTTGTTTTGTGCCTAGCGCTCCTCCTCGAAAAAGATAATTGGTATTATACCTACCGGAAATGGCAGTATTAATCCTCACAAAAATGACTTCTACCTAAATTTCTCCTAAAAAATTGCCTCATTATCAAAACATCTTATTTTTAAGAAATAATATATTTTATATCATTTTATGTCAACCTTGATATAAATGGGGAACAACATGGAATGGCGTGGCGTTATTGAAACAGCTGCGAAAAACCCCACTTAATTACGGTGATAATTCTTCGCCCCCACCAATCATAAATCCTCTCACAACATGATGTATTGGTACTTTTTAAACACAATGATACATTTTTATGTGTTTCAATTTCATCATATAAACCTTTCCGTAATATACGATATGGTTTCTGCCAATTTATTGTCGTTGTTAAGCTTGCAAAACATATTTTGATCGAGTCCATGTACTTATGATCTAAATAAAAAAAAAAAAAACAGTATTCGTCGGAACTTATATTATATTGTACGTGTGAGCCGACCATACCATGTAAAACCTCGGATGTTCCTTGTGAGAGCTCCTCCTTCAGAAAGGCGTCAATGAAGTCCCTAATATTCTCTTCGTCAAACGTGTCCCTATGCTGGTCAATCTGTTTCTGCAGATAAGCTCTGATGTTTCCCAAGTTCGTCTTCATTGCTTTGAAATAAGTCATATCGCCCGGTAGAAACCTATAAGGTTGAGTGATTGGGTTAGTTTAACCAGATATATATATAATGACAAAACAAATATAATTGATTTTGTATTCATGTTAATGTATACATATTCAGGAAAATATTTAATTTTGTGTGACAGTATTCAAATAGCAAGTAGGCTAATATCCTCAATACTCCAGGTGTAGGGGGTAACGCTCACGTACGTTCTCTGCTGAGCGTGTGAGCGAGCGTTACCCCTCTAGAGTACCGAGGATGCTGTGCTTGATCATTGCGACCCTCAACAAAAACTCATACACAATTAGTTAGGTAACAAAAACTCATACACAATTAGTTAGGTTACGTTGTGCTTTCACATCAAAATGTAATTTTCTTTATTGCAGTTAAAATATCAGTTATTTATTTTCATATATAATATGGATAGATTTCTACAGAAACCCGTTATGCGGTTAAATACAAATAATGTGTATACTCCTGTTAAGGGTACTTCTTTTAAAGGAATAATACCTGAGAAAAGGGAAGAAGTTCACGATAGTGGCCTTTGCTGTTAGGAAAAACGCCTTGTCTAACATATGCAGGAGATTCTTGAACTCTTTGTCATCATGGTCATATCTCTCACCGAAGGCTATGCTACAAATAATGTTTGAGATACTGATCTGAGCGATGGCGCCGAGAAAGAACGGTTCTCCATTTTTGTCAGCAACGATGTCAAGAAATACTGATACCTCTTCTTGTATTTTCGATTCGAGAGATCTCTTTCCAAAACCGAACTCTCGTAATGCTCCGAGGGAAAATGTGCGGGTGTGTTTCCAGAAGTCACCTGTACTACCGACAATGCCTGTGAATATAAGCATAGAAACATAACAGTTCTGAACGATCGAAAGCAAAAAACAAAAAGAAGTCTAATTCATGTATGGTTGACTTTATTCTTTTGTTTTCTTGTCAGATCTCGACGTTAAAAATGTATCTTAGCAAATGCCAGTTTGAGAAACTAGTTTATTGTTTTTTTTGCTTGTTTTTTTTCTCTCTCACAAAAATGATTAAAGAATGTTACTTTTAATTTCTAGAGACATAACTTATACCAAATATGTTGTGTTACTATAATGATATAATATACTATTCATTTTATAAATGCCAACGATTGTTTTGTCTTTCGTCTAATAAAAGACATATTCAAGCCTGTTAATTTGTGTGTGCCCTTGATAATCATATTTGATTTCCTTTTAAAAACATATCAGTAAAATTGAATCTATATTTTCAATAACTGAATGGTCTTCAGTTTGTATTACTTAAAAAAAAATATCAGTAAAATTTAGCATGTATCTTCAAAATCTGAGATTGTCTTCAGTACTTTTCTTTAAAAACGAACTTATACAGGGTTGCGTTCATATTAGTTTTGTAGCGACGGAGCTGTATCTATCATATCGTTAATGGCGGATATACTCGCCAGATACCCCTCTGTTTGAATACAATTATAGTGACCATGACTGAAAGTAATAGCCTGGCGAAGTTGTTAACATTCTCTACATGAGATAAGAGGGCAGGTCAGACACAGGTGAATTTGTGGTGGCGCTCATTGTGGTGTCTATATAACGTGTATAAGCTCTCGTTGTGCTATCTATTTATGTGTACACAGGCGAAATTGTGTAGAAACTGGCGCTCGTTGTCATTTCCTTATGTGTACACATGCGAAATTGTGTAGAAACTGGCGCTCGTTGTCATTTCCCTATATGTGTACACATGTGAATTTGTGTAGAAACTGGCGCTCGTTGCCATATCTATATGTATATATATATTTAGAGTTGATTACAATCGAATACTGAAAGCATCCTCAATACTGCAGTAGTCATCACAAAATCGACACAATGAACAGAAGATAATCCCGCGGTAACGTAACGGTAAAACTGACCGGCTTCAAAGTCGGGTGTAACTTCTCTTTAATCTGCAAAGACAGGTATCGGCCTATCGATTGGTCATTTTGTTCACAGAAACTAATCGAATAGGTAGTCGGGTATCTTAAGTTTTGCCATTACATATTCCTGGTTTGCATAAGAGAGTGTGTTAAAATGGAACGGAAATTTTCATGGAAAGTAACCTTGTACTATTTTAGTTTGACGATAACAAAAAAGAACATAAAATAATTAGAAATACATCGCACTTCAGAAAATGTTACCGTAAATAGGGAATGATTGTGCATTTGTTGAAAAAGTTTTATTATTAGCCTCAACGGCTAACCAAACCAGAATACGATGTATGATTTTCGATGTCTACATGTGCTTCATAGGTTTTTGTGCTCAGTGCGACGCCTAAAAGACGCGATCGTACAAAAGATGTTTTCCTGTCGATCTAGACTACTGCGGTCGTCATATTTTTAACGGTTATGACAAAATCACATGTTTTCTGGAACGGGGTCATTTTACTAGGTGGACAGAGTTAGCAACCTTGATTATATTATAGGCCTATTGACAGACGAGGCTAGTACCTGTGATGAGATAACAAATATGGCGACAATCGAGCTACTCCCGATATCACTACATCAAACCTCGATCGTCTGTATTTTCTCGTTTACGCGAAAGAATTCCAAAACGACAGTTTTAAACCTGACGAGACAAAATCTTGAGCATATTTTATAAACTAACATGATAGAATAAATGTCGAGCAGATTATTTACGAATCTACGGTGGTGAATGATTGAATCCATTCGGATCCTGAATGAGACACTTACCTTTTCCATAGTCGCTGAGGTGTCGGAAAACAATGTCATTAGGTCTGTCTGATAACACATCGCCATGCTTTACAAACGCCTCCTTCAGAGTATCATACCCATTAACAACCACGGTATTCGTGCAACCAAGGCGGAGACCAACCACATCACCGTATTCACGTCGTAGTTTCCGGAAAGTTGCTGTTTTGTTTCCAGATAACAAAAGCGGAACGTTACCCAGAACTGGGTATCCGATAGGTCCTGGCGGAGAGTTCCGGGGAGTATACACAAGTTTCAGGAGAAATAAAAGTCCTAAAATACCAAGGGCGACAGTCAAAGGGTCCATGTTTAACAGCATGTCCAACATATTTGCAGTCCTGTGCTGTTCTGTGTATATACCTCTCCCGACAGGTAACGTGTATGGTCGTTAATGAAAGTCCACGCTTCTATACCAGTCCTGTATTATGACCTCCCCGTGGGGACGTGACCTTTTGTCGGGAGAATGCTTATCACGTGTACTCTCTGCTGTTGTAAACACTACAAAGGATTGAGTTACAAATACATAGTGAGGGGCTGAGTCGATGTTATGTCTTTATTCTTATAGAAACAAAGTTTTATTTATAGAAGGTAAATATGTTAATTATAAGAGTTGTGAAGAGGGCTAGGCAAACTACTTACACCTTGATACGTTCTCTATATACATGTAGCTACATATTATACACCATTGTTTCTGTGTTAAATAAAAGAACAAGGTGTACAAACTCAATACAATTCTTTATATGTGTATAAGGGTACTTTTACAATACAATAGAATCCCACATATTTTGTCGCGGTTAATGTGTGAAGATACGAACTGTGACAGATATTAGTCGTGTACACATACACAAACTAGCCCAACAGGCAACACATGGTGGTTTGTATACAAACACAGCTGGACAGGGGTCATTGGTCAAGGTTTCATGACAGACCAGCTTAGGCCAGCTTATTTACAGTCGGTCAGTGTATAGTGTACACGTGCTGAATGTGTGTAAAATATGCCTAGAAACATTTCTATTCAGTTAGAAACTGAGAGAGTATTCAAAAGTAAAATTATTGCAGTCATCTGTACTTATATTGTCAAATATTGAGTTAAAAGGATGTATAGAACGATCTATTAAAAATATTCAAATCTTCTATCAATGGATAAAAATTTACAAATGTATCTAACTTGAAAGAGGTTTGGAATGTGATTCAGCGGCCCCATTAAAAACTATCTTTGTTGTTTGGCATTTGAAGTTGTATCAATATTTATTTTGGAATGGTTTCTATTATACTTGTACAGTCTTTTTTTAGAACAGTTAGCTTTATTTTGTATCGTTTGATATAACACGGGACTGGCGTTCAACTCGAGGTCGAGACCTGTCAACATATGCATATAATAGCTTGTGATGTTCCTTATAATAACAATTAAAAAAAAAACAATTTATAGAAATTGTTATTTGTTTAATCAAAAATATTTTATAAAAAAAAAAAAAAAGTTTAATTGGTTTTCCGTACACAAATAGAACTCACTTATTAATAAAAACAACATTTTAAAAGAAACAGTGATCGGTTAACTGAAGTAAGTGTAAAGCATGGCAATGCAGGCAGATTGGAATGAATGTGATGACATAATACAATGTAAATATGTACACATCATAACTCGAAACTCCATGGTAAGTACAAATGTGTTTGAAATGCTTTCATGAAACCTGTGTTTGCTGCTTTATTATGAATTGTTATGTTTACAATTGTGAGCATAGCTATAGTGCCAAGGGATCAACACGCCTTAATCTAGAATTTATCATACAAAACAAGACGTCAGAAAGGGCATTAATTTGTTTAAACTTGGCGATGAGGTCAACTCGTTGCTAGGTATACTTTTTATTTATTGATGCTAGAGGGATTATTTGAATAAGCTTTGTGTAGAGCGTGCTATAATACCGTTCATAAAGAACCTTTTTAATGCCTTAAATGAATTTAAGCATTTTATTTTTATACATTTTTTGTGCCATTTTTGATAACAAGAAATGTAATTGAAGAGAAGTGTGGCATTTCAAAATAGTTTGTCAGATAGTGCGCATTGGTAAGACTGCACAACATAATTTATATGTATAGTTATGATAACTACAGTTATACACCAACATCTGCTAAAGGGAACTTGGTTTTCCAAAGAAAAGTGAACTGTTGTTAAGAATTACAGTATCCAAGTTAAAGATCCGTGACAAAAGAGTTCAATTTATTTTTGGTTCTGTGTAAAATCTATAGATATTGAAATAAGTAAACTTTGATCAAATAATGACAGTAAAAAAAAAAAAAAAAAATCCGTTGAAACAAATATAATATAATAATAATAATAATGTACAGTATTTATATAGCGCCCTAAATAATTTGTAATATTACTCTAAGGCGCTTTACAACATATGGATAATAGTAATGGTTATAATTGTGAAAACAAACAACAAAGGCTTGCAATCACTTTCATACATTTAACAAGCAATGTGCACATAATTGAACAAATAAAAGGGTGGTATTAAAATGACGTCTTTGCAAAGATTCTAAAATGCAGACGTGAAGAGGTGAGTTTTTATGTCCCTCTTGAACTTGGCCAGGGTATTCGACTTCCTAATAGCAGATGGTAAGCTATTCCACAACGTAGCCGAAACCCTCCCAAAGCATCTGTTTCCGTAGGTCACAGTACGAGATTTTGGGACACACAACAAAGATTCTGACTCCGACCGCAGTGGTCTTGACCGCTGATACAGCGTAACAAGTTCCTGTAGGTACTGAGGAGCTGTTCCATTCAGTGCCTTGTATGTGTATACCAGAATTTTGTACTGCGACCTGTATCGTACAGGTAACCAGTGCAACGAATAAAGCGCAGGTGTGATGTGCTCTCTCTTTCGAGTACGAGTAACTAGCCGTGCTGCAGTGTTCTGAACCCTCTGCAGACGACTAGTTAGTTTGTCAGATATACCACAGAGCAGGGCGTTACCATAATCCAACCGAGAGGTAACAAGTGAATGCACCAAAATTTTGCATGCATCTGCAGTTAGAAACTGCCGAATACAGCCGATGTTCCTGATCTGGTAGTAACAGGATTTGGCAATAGCGTTCACTTGTTTCTCCATGTTCAGAGAACTGTCAAAGTATACCCCTAGGTTTTTAACAGCTGAAACAGTCTCAATAGTTCTGGCACCAACCTTGAGCTGGAGAGCCATTGTTTGCTGACACTTTGGGGAAAAGACGATTAGTTCCGTCTTTTCCTGATTAAGTTTAATAGTCTGGGAGCCAACTGCAATTTTCCCCCTTAACCTTGCATTGTTGTATTAAGTTTTTTTACTGTTGATTTTGGTAGCCAAGGGTCTCTTTTTTCAGAAACTGCTTGATGACATGTTGTCACCCTTGAGCAATTTGAGAAATTCAAGATGGCGTCCAAGATGGCCGCCATTACATATAAATGACCATAACTCCCTACCTGTTCATCATAGGAAGGTGATTTTTGTCTCTATACCTAGGTTTTAGGGGTCAAGCTATCCATTAGAACTAAGTATTATGTTAATATCGTATTACATAATGGTAATTTTCAAGATGGCTGCCAAGATGGCCGCCATTACCTATAAATGACCATAACTCCCTACCTATTCACCTTAGGCAGGTGATTTTTGTCTCTATACCTACTAGGTTTTAGGGGTCAAGCTATCCATTAGAACTAAGTATTATGTAAATATCATATTGTAATAGACGGGCACTAATAATTCACTATTGTCTTTTCAGGTGCTGCCCGTATGACGATCACTAATAGTAAACATGAATGAAGAACAGTGCTTTTTCGTGTCCAAATTTGGATGTGAGAATAAGACTGAACCGTTGAAAGACACTGGTCCTGTCAGGATTCAAAACTTTATCAAGCATAGCAAAATCTACGGGGACAGGTATCATGAACTTCTTGCAGAAAAAGTTAGTGAAAATCCTGAATGCACAGTTAAATGTCACAGAAACTGTGCTTCAACATACACTTCAAGCCTCCAGGTTGAAAGGCACAAAAGGAAGAATCCAGAAAGTTACTCGTCTTACATTCCACCTAAGACCAGGAGACGGTCATCACTACCAGGGTTTATCTTCAAAGTACATTGTTTGTTTTGTGGTGAAACTTGTGTGGTTGAAAAAGATCCGAAAAACCCGAAACGTTGGCGACCAGCATATTCATGTCCGGAAATAGGCAGCGCAGGTGGCAAGAAGTCACTCAAGCAAACTATACTTGAAGCCTGCGAACGGCGTCAAGATGAGTTATCAGAAGTTGTGCGGCAAAGGGTAGATAGCACTGTAAGTGACCTTCACGCAGCTGATGCAAGGTATCATGTGGATTGCCGAAATAGCTTCTTGACAGAAAAAAATGTGGCTTCAGCTGCAACAAAGTCTGATAGCCAAGTTAACATTGATCGTGCCTTTGAATCACTTGTTGTAATGATCAAAGACTCGTCCGGCTTCCTGAATTCAGTTGAGTTGCATGAAGCATACAAAGAATTCGGGGGTGATAGGCTGACACGTCGTTTAATTGTCCCAAACCTATTCGAACGCTTCGGAGATGAGTTGGTGGTTTTAAAGTCTCCAGGGTTAGCAGACATTGTTAGCTTGCGATCTATAGCTGCAAAATGTTTGCGATTGGTTCAAGACGAGGACGATGACATTGATGTAACAATCAACAAACTGTGCAAAGTCATCAGGCATGAGGTGAAACAAATAACATTAGATAAAAATTGTTATGATACTACTGTTAACCGACAAAAATGTAGAGAGACCGTGAGTGACACTTTGATCCAACGGTTAGGGAAGCTGTCTCCTAACCTAGATAGGGCACTACCTGCACTTCTCATTGGTTCAATGGTAACTGGGGTAAAACCATCCCACTAGTTTGCAAATTACTCTTGGCATCAAGATGAGTAGATCCAAAAAACTTATCAACGTGTTACAAAAGTATGGTGTTACATGTACCTACGATGAAGTACGGCGTTTTAAACATTCAGCTGCCAAAGCCACAACCATGGAACGTTCACTACCAGGCCTATCAACTTCAAGTTCAAGCTTGGTTCAAGTTATTGTTGACAATTTTGATACTGACATATCGTCTCCAAACGGAAAGTCATCCACCCATTCCCTTGCCATGCTGCTCACACAACCAGATAGTAACAGTAGTGAAACAGTCCAAGAAGACACCATTAGAGGTGTGAAAAAGGAAGACATGGTTGAGCCACTCGAGTATGACGTCGAGATAAAGAGATATAATGGTCCCAAGAAGCCTCCGATGCCACAGAACACCCCCAAACGATCAGTTCAGCCCTTGCGTATGCTGGCACAACAAGTAATTTCAAAGGGAAGAGCCAGTGAGATGGACTTTGCGTTCCTTCACTACATGAACAGCACACTAGATTGTCCTGAGTACAATGGGTACAATACTGGGGATGCACGTCGACAGGGTCATTCAGCACAACCAAAGACGAAGGCTGTTTACCTTCCCTTAATAGATATGATCCCGTCACACCCAGATACCATGATGACATCAATGGCCTGTGCACAGGACTACACACGCAATATCGGGCAACAGTTCGTAGTTTTTACTTGTGATCTGCAGCTGTACAGGGTCGCTCTAGAAGTTCAGTGGACTTATCCAGACAGGTTTTCAAATGTTATTCTACGGTTAGGAGGGATGCACTCTCTAATGAGCTTCATTGGATCTATCGGAACACTAATGGCTGATACCGGTCTGTCAGATATAATGTCCTCTGTGTTTGGCGGTGGGTTGAAAATGCTCACTGGAAAAAAGTTTCCCCAGAACGTCAGAGCATTACGAATGGTAGCTGAAGAGGCACTTCGCGGAATCATTCAGGATAAACCACTATATTGCAGTGGTGACCTCATGCAAATTCTCGAAACCGAAGCCAGCAAGAGTCAAACTACCAAACTTTGGGTCGATGTCTTGATTAAACCTGTCCTGCTCACCATGATGTTCGTACGGGCTGAGCGCGAAGGTGACTGGCCACTTCATCTGGTAACCTACAAGCAAATGCTACCATACTTCTTTGCTGCGGGGCATGTGAACTATGCGAGATATGGGTTGTGCTACCTTCGTGAGATGGAACGGCTACCACAAGAGGTGTTGTCACACTTTATGAAGGGTGAGCATGTTATGCACCATTCTGCTGGCTTATGGAATGGCATCTGGAGCGATATGATGATTGAGACGACATTCATGCGGTATGGGCATGCTCCTGGGGGGATAGTTGGCATCACGCTTAAGCCAGAAACGCTGAAGGTATGGGCCCTTAGTTTGCATGCATGCAGCAGGTTGGAATCTGATCTGGATGACATGACGGATGAGGACACTCAAAGTAAGGTGGTGACAACACACAAAGAAGAGGCAAAAGCCAGGATTGCTGAAGACAAGAAAGACCGAGATGGAATCAGACAAAAACTCGACACTTGCATTAATCCTTTAGATTCTGCGGCACACCCCAGTGGTATAGTTAATGTAGTTAGCGGCCAGATTGGTTCAACTGAAGTCAATGTCCACAATGCTGTCACAATCGGGACTGAACAAATGACAGTTTTCGAAAGTCGGTTACCGCAGGGACTTTATGAAACCATCACGAAAAAGGTTGTTTCTATGGATCATGCAAGGAAGCATGTGAAGGTCAGTTCTGTGAAAGTATTTGATACCAATTTGATTTACGCAAGGGTGATTGGCCTACAGGTTAGTGGGCGGGACATTGACATTAAAGATGTGCTTGGTCATGAACTTGCGCCAGTTCCAACGTCCATGTTTGATGATACTGTAGATATGAGGATTGCGAAATCTAAATCTACCTTGAAGAAAATTCTCCAAGTTGAGGTGTCTGATAGAGTTGCTGGTGGTGCAAATGTTAGTGTACTCGATGGCTCAGCAATACTTTGGGTAGTTCCTTGGCCTGCTGATGGGTCTGTGAAAGACTATATAGCGAACTTCTAATATGCCATAGGAAAAAGGTTACGGGTCGAGGACGTGTATCTGATATTTGACAGATATTATGATTACAGCACGAAGAGTGTTACCAGAGGATCTAGGGCAACTGGTGTCAGTAGGGCTCATCATTTGCAAGTCAACAGTAAACTTCCAGCGCAGAAGATTCTACTAACCTCTTCCAAAAACAAGAAGCAACTGATGCAACTGATAGTTAATGATTTTGTCCAGGATAAGAAGTTTCATGAGGACAACACACAACATCACAAGTTAGTGGTAACAGGAGCAGATCCGGTGCCAATCGAAATCAGTGAAGGTGGAGTTGTCATCTCACGGGCAGATCTGTCAACTTCACACGAAGAAGCAGATAACGTCATTGTCCAACAGGTCTTGAGTTGTGCCGCGGAAAATGCAGAAAGCAAAATCACTGTTGTTGCCGATGACACTGACGTCTTTGTACTGTTGCTGCATTATCATCACATGGCAAATCTCAAGAATGTTGTATTGATGGAGTCCCCCATCAAAGGAAGGGCGGTGGTTGATATAGGCAAAACTGTGCAGAAGCATTGTCAGATAGTCGAAGGAATACTCCCGGCACATGCACTTTCTGGCTGTGACACCGTCGCCTCCTATTTTAAAATTGGAAAGGCTACTGTACTCAAAACACTTCGATCGGGGCACTCACTTAACTTGTTGGGTGCACCAGGGCATTCTATGGAATCTGTTATTCAACAGGCTACCTCCTTCATTTCCGCGTGCTATGGACAAACAGACTGTAGTACAATGTCAGAGACAAGGTTAAAGGTATGGCTGTCACAAACAGGCAAAGGGTCATCAACACCGAAGTTGTGTACCTTGCCACCAACAACTGAGGCATTCAAAGAGAATGTTAAAAGAGCTCACTATCAGGCTTTGGTATGGCGGTCACTGGAAGCGCAGAATCCACCCGAGTTGGACTCAACGGAATATGGTTGGGTAAAGGATGACCAAAACAAGTCCCTTCAACCAGTCACCCTACCTGATGAAGTCGAACTAGCCCCACAGATGGTACTACGTCTAATAAAATGTGGATGCCACAGTACTACTCCATGCAGTTCACGTGCTTGTAGTTGCAACTCTGCAAACATGAAATGCACAATATTTTGCGCCTGCTATAATCAGGGTTGCTGTAACCTGACATCATAGCCTATTGCATGTCTTTGTGATGCACATGGGCAACACAATGTACAACAGTGTAGATTATTTGGTAAAGTGGTAGCCATCCTTAATTATGAATTGTATAATATGCTTTTGGTAGTCTGTGAGAATTCAGATTTACAATTAAAGAACATTTGTAATAATATAACACCTGTGGTCGTTTACCTTTTCATATTATCCACCAAGATTGAATAGTATAGAAGATATACGAGTGTTTGTAAACTGGCAGCCATCTTGGATTTGTAGATGACATCATCAGTGTATGAACTTTGATCTGATACAGATAGATGTGTCTCCAAAATACTCAGGGATAGACACCTTCACGACTAATTTGGAGTAAATAGTATATATGCCAGTTTTAGTGTTACCGCGGCCATCTTGGCAGCCATCTTGGAAATTACTATTATGTAATACGATATTAACATAATACTTAGTTTTAATGGATAGCTTGACCCCTAAAACCTAGGTATAGAGACAGAAATCACCTTCCTATGATGAACAGGTAGGGAGTTATGGTCATTTATATGTAATGGCGGCCATCTTGGACGCCATCTTGAATTTCTCAAATTGCTCAAAGGTGACAACATGTCATCAAGCAGTTTCTGAAAATAGAGACCCTTGGCTACCAAAATCAACAGTAAAAAAAACATAATACAACAATGCAGGGTCAACCATCTCTGCCCCCGGACTAAAAGCATGTTGGCGTTCATCCAGATACTGATATCTGTCAGACAAGCTTCCAGACTTTCTGAGACTGTATTCCAACTGTCTTGTGGTTTTATGACCATGTACATTTGTGTGCCATCAGCATAGCAATGATTGCGTAGGCTATGGCGACGACAAATCTCTCCAATCGGTTTGGAGTACATACAATATGCCTTGGTTAAACACAGGAATACAGTTCCTTACACCGCTAGGATATCTCAAACAACAAGCAACCAAGTTGAATAGGATTTGTTTTTGTTTTTGATTTGATTTGGTAGGGATTTTACATCCTAGAAACAGAAAGAGAAATGTGAAGACGATGCCAAGGAAGACGAAGAGAGGAAAGAATATATAATACAGAAAGAAATGATAGAGGTCCTAAATATGTTCAACGTTTGTATTTTTATTGTTTTTTCACGTGGTATTTACACGGACTGTTTTTTAGTTTTGATCAAAATACAATCATTTTCATATTGCGTGTTTTAAACAAGGTAGCGTTTGTTGAGTAGAGCTACTCTTACAACGATAACAACAATAGAAAATATACACATAAAAATAAAACCACATCAGTAGCGTTTATCGCAATAGTACGCATAAACTGTAGTCAAAGGCACTTGAAACGACGCAATGTCCCGAATGTGTCGAGTTGGGACATAGAATGTAGTCAAGTGAGTGAAAGTGAATTTATTGATATGTAGGTCTAAATGTATTATCTGAAAAACTTTTAACACTTTCGGAAGCGCTGCCGTCAAATTTGGGCGACAAATCTCCGCCTTAATAGGTTTTATAGAACAGTAGATCACTGACCATAAATAGGCGATCGATGATAACTATAATGGCCAGGTTTAGTGGACTAATATTGCAATATCAAGACAAAATAACACTGATCATTAAAAGGCATGCTAACATTAAGCTCGTCTAGCACATAAACCTAATATTAAAAGGCATAATAGTCTTACGTACATGTACCATTTGGATGTTATAGTGCGTATTTACATAACAGGAAGAACAAAAAGATAAATGTGTATTGCATACAATGAGTACTATGTATAACAAGTAGGAAATATACTGAAAGCATGAATAGTAAGAGAGAGCACAATCATAAACATTTTATAAAAAGTTATAAAGGAGAACTAACAAACAAATAAAGAGTGATTACACACAAACATGTCATTATGACAAGCAAAGCAGTTACATGTACATCCATATTATACACGAAGCCCTAGCAGGCTTCATGCAATATGGGTGTAAGTAGTAGGAAAGTGACGCTTTTGGCGCAGTGCCTTCTCCTATATAATCCTTACCACCACCCGCACCACCCCGCAGCACCACCCTAACCGAGTGGTACCGTTATGATGACGTCACGGATTTTCCCCGATTGCATCAACAGGGTCATTGAGTGCAGTCTCCTATATAATCCTTACCACCACCCCGCACCACCCTGCAGCACCACCCTAACCGGGTGGGATCGTTATGATGACGTCACATGGGGGGGGGGGGGGGGTTCTCATGTATTTGGGTTTTGCCTGACTGCATCTATTTATAGCGACAACCTATATACGAGGGGGGAACCGATCGATGATGTCATAGGGGGTTCTCATCTATTTGTAGCGGTCCGATTGCAGTTGTTGTTGCTGCTGCTGCTGCTGCTGCTTCGTGACTCCATGTCCATGTTTTTAAATTCTGACGCAACAATCCCTCATATTTTGTATTTCGGCATCATTTGTTTGTGTTGAACTAATAAATGAAATTACCAGTGCTAAAAGGAGGATAAAACAATTCATAAATATTATTGTAAAAGATGTCTTATTTACAAAGCATGATTCCATAGGAGTTAAATTAAGTATGTTATCAAAATATGAATAAAACGTTCTATTGATTTGAAAAACATGTATTGCTTAAATAAGATCACATGCCTGAATTTAAAAAAAAAAGTGTATCTGAACATGGATTCGAACCTACACCGTTCACTTCTTCTAGTCACAAGATAACTCCGTTACACATTAGGCTACGATATAAAATCTGTCGCAGTTTTAAGCAACTTGATCAACTCTGTTTTTCATTATTTTGAGCACTTTTCCAAAAGAGGACCACTTTTACATCATACGATCTGTTTGTGCTTATAACATCATGGAATAAAAAAAAATCAGAAGTCGGTCCTTGGATGGGGAGTATTGTAAGTATTTTTTTAAGTCTGGGAAACCCCGTCACTTTCATAGATATAGTGAATATGGCTATATTTGCGGTATTATATTTACAATATCGAATATCTCAACAGTTCAAAAATTCATTTTCAATTGGTTTTCTATCTATTCCATATGCATTTTCGCTACTAAAAAATATTTACTCATAAGGTTTTTTTTCCGTTTTCAAAAATGCCGACTTCGGGAGATACGGGCAGTTTTCTGCCATAGCTCTTTGTTTTTCTACAATTGTGAGACACATTGATAGCGAAATACATCCAAGTTATAGTATCTCGGCGGAACCGACGGTTTAACCATCCAGTTCAGCGTAGAAGGTTTAATGTGAGAATAAAAACAGCTATTCACTGATATTTATTGGTCATTGATGACTTAACATTAAGATGTTGTTTGATCTGAACAACACCCCTTTGAAACAAATATATTGACAGTGGCTCTATAGACCTACGTGCGCTGATACAGCGTTCTAACACATTTCATGTAGACCAGAACTAGAGTTTACCATGTTTACCATTCGATAAAGGTGTCTGCGAGAATTTTCCTATTTAGCGCTAGCGCGATTATCAAATTGGCGCATTTATAACAACGCTTTGGTAGGGTGTTGTTATACCATTTGAAAGTATAAATTCTGGAGATGATGAATATGGTTAAAATAAAAAAAATATATATTAACTTTCTCTAGGTCGGTAGGGGATTTTTGGAGTATCAAAAAACACACCCGTACAGTCCGAGGCCTTGGTCCTAACTGAAGTTAAAAATCATAATCTTGTCAAAGTACATTACACAATAGCAATTCAGTAATGAGTTTGAGTGGCATCAGACCGAGGCCGTTCCCGACCAGGTAAGCCAATTTAGCTGTCCCTTGTCCGAGACTAATCGCAGTGTTCGACTTTTTATAAAAAAAATGCGAAAATTATTTGTTTTCCTGTTTAGAAGAAATGGTGTGTCAGTACAAAGATGTGGGTAAGGTCATGGTGCTTGGAGATTTTAATAGCAGAACGGGTAACAATAATGATTATATTAATAATGACAGTATCCCAGAGTTTTCTGCCAATGTTATCTCCAATATTGTATCGTATGTGCCAGATTCTGTACCAACTAAACGTTCCAATTCAGACCCAGTTATTAACTAGTTTGGTAGACAACTGCTATCCCTGTGCAAGACTACTGCCTTAAGAATAGTTAATGGAAGGCACAAAAATGATCAAAATGGCAGTGTTACCTTCTTTAATAGTAGAGGTACTAGTCTTATTGACTATGTATTAACTTTTGATACTGTTATTGGAGATATTATCAATTTTGAAAGTGGGGTATTTAATGCTTTATCAGACCATTCTCCGATATGTGTTACTTTGCGTTCAAATTTTGTAAATTATGTCCAGGAACAAGTTGGTAATCAGAATCTGACACGTAAAGGTGGAATGATAATAATACAGAAACTTTACGTCAGAGTTATCTTATTGTTGTGACAGTAATGATGTGAGCCAAATTGGTATCAATGAAAGTGATCTTCTGAAAGAACTAATATTACCTCTTAGTGTTGTTACCCATCCTGTACGTGGTTATAAGAAAAAAGGCAAAGAAGATAAACCCTGGTTCAATGAAATTCGCTATATGGAATATAAGAATGCTTTATTTATGTTCAATTCATGTAAGAACAAAGAAACTCATGATGCACTTGTTTTGAAAAAACGCAGTTATAAGAAAATGGAACTTAAGTTGAAGAGGCTGTACAAAACACATCAAGGTGACATGTTGAACTTCATGAAAAAATATGATCCAAAACATTTTTATAGATATTTCAATAACAGAAAGAATAATGTGAAGTCTTCACTTGATGAACACGATTTTTACCTACGTTTTAGTAATTTGACATCCAAGAAACCTTGTGGAAATGAGTCTGTAACCGAATTTTTGAGAAATTACGATGCCACTAATAATATACCTAAAGCTATGGTTTATGAACTGGACATTGACATTTCTAAAGAAGAAGTTAGTAAGGTAATCAATAACTTAAGCACAGATAAAGCAAGTGGACATGTTTGTGAATCATTACTTTTTTATCAGAGGTAAAGAGGTTTTATTACCTTGTCTTGTTAAATTATTTAATAAACTTTTCAAATCCGGTAACTATCCTTCCATATGGTCATTAGTTAATATTATTCCCTTATTTAAAAAGGGGGATAAGAATGACACAAATAATTATGGATGAATTACTCTAGTTAGTTGTTTAGCCAAAATATTTACAGCAACCTTAAATAAGTGACGCTCAATTTTGCTTCAGAAACCATATGTCAACCATAGATGCTGTGTTTGTCTTGCAATCGTTAATAAGTAGAACTCTTTAAAGAAGAAAAAGAAGTTATATTGTTGTTTCATAGATTATAAGAAAGCTTTCGATTTTGTTAACAGACAGAATTTGTGCTTTAAACTAATTAAGGAAGGAGTAGAAGGTAAACTGCTAAATATAAGGATACGTTCCTTATATAATGATGTAAAATGTTGTGTTAAATTCAACAATTCAATGTTCAATTTCTTCGAATGCAGGAATGGTTTGTTCCAAGGCGAAATATTGTCACCGATTTTATTTTCTCTTTATGTGAATGATTGTGAGATGCATTTTTTAACTGATAACTGTCCTTCTATAGAACTCCAAACTATTAACTTATTTCTTCTAATGTACGGAGATGATATGGTTTTGTTAGCTGAATCGGCAGAGGGATTGCAAAAATTGTAAGACACACTATTACGATACACCAAGAAATGGAATCTAACTGTTAATGTTGAAAAAACTAAAGCCATACTTTTAAGAAATGGTGGTAAGTTGAAGGACGAAGAAAACGGTTTTATGATGGTAATGTTTTAGAAAATGTTGATAGTTTTAGCTAACTTAGAATTCTAATGAATTTCAATGGTAAATTTAGTGTTACACAATAGAAATTAGCAGAACAAGGTAGGAAAGCACTATATGCTGTATCCAATGTTTGTAAAAGGAAATATTTCAATATTGAAACCCAACTTAGCGTTTTTGATACTTTTGTGTGCAGTGTCCTAAACTATGGAGCTGAAGTTTGGGGCTTTCACAAAGCTCCAGATATTGAGAAAGTGCATTTGAATTTTTGTAAACGAATTTTGGGGGTTAAGAAATGCACACCTAATGTAATGATTTATCAAGAATTAAGGAGGCTACCTTTACAAATCATAAGGAAATTTAGAATTTTTAAATATTGGCTTAAACTTAGAATTTCAGTCAATTGCATTTTAAAGGCCTGTTACGATGAGATGATTGAAAAGGGCAGCGACTGGACAAATAACGTAAGAAATGAATTATATAGGTTAGGTTTGGGATATTTATGGCTAACAGAGGGTAATGAAGGTCAAATTCTGAATATTATTAAATGTAGAATGCATGACATTTTTCAACAGGAGTGTCTAGATTTAAGTAATTCATCTGCTAAGTGTTCTCTTTATAAACGGATCCGTGGTATTTTTTTGTCTTAAACAGTATTTAATTAAACCTATTGGATTACAAAATATAAAACAAATTGCTAAAATTCGGTTGTCATCGCATACGTTGAATATTGAAACGGGTAGATTTCATGGTTTAGAGAGAAAAGATAGTATTTGTATATTTTGACACTGGCGATATTGAAGACGAATATCATTTTATTATTAGATGCAAGTCATTTTACTGATTTAAGAAACCGTTTCATTAAAAAATATTATCATAAAAAAATAGTATGGCAAATTTTTAAATTTGATCACAACAGGAAATAATAAAGATCTTTCTAATTTGGCCAAATATCTGTACCAATGTCAAAAAAGGAGATGCAATACTGTTTAAGATTAAAGGAATCACTCTCTATACTTTCTCTGTGATTTTATCGTGTATGCATGGTCGGAAGGTTGTATTCTCTGTATTCTCATATATATATATATATATATATATGTACTGTATAATTTGCACTGTATATATGCACTGTACTGATAAACCGCAAGGTTTAAGGTAATAAAGAATGAATGACCTGGTAATACCAGTTAATCCTGATACGTAATATAATTAAGTTGAAAGATATGGCTTGTTCTCAGTCCCCCCACTTTTTAAAATAACATGGGGAGAAGAATGTTGTTAGAAGGATTATAGTCTGTTTCGGAGTAGTATTGGCAGTATTTACCTGTGTTTTATCTGTAGTTAACCTATCTAAGGTGGTGTTCTATCTAAGCTGGAAGCTGATCATATTAAATTTAATAATACCTCATATAAGATTTTCAGATTTCTAATAAAAAGTTAAATTTTAAAATATTTCAATATAAATTATAAATATATATTCAATATTAAATATATCCATTTTGTAGTCATTGTGCTGCTGATATGATAAGATGAAATGTGTTACTTTATTTTGTAATAATTTTGTACTTTAAACATTTATAAAAATATTAATATAGTTATGAAATGAAAAAAATCTTTATTGTTGTAATATTTAATAAGATGCCTCAATACCTAGTAAGAATGTAATGTGTGACGAAGAGTGTGGTGCTTAACAGTTGATAATTAAACTTTAAAAAAAGAAATTCATCTAAAATCCTAGATGTTAGAAGTATATTATAACTATCATAAAAATAATTTAATATCTATAATTATCCAAGCTGTTATTTCCATCCTGGTGAGCTAGAAATGATCACGGCCTATGCTAATTAGTGAGAAAGTTATAAGTTTTACCATTATCTAAGCACACCTTGAGAATCGGACGATGGATTTTATGGAGTAAGCGAACGCAGCATCCCATCTCTTACATCTGGGACAGATTAAAACAAAAATGTGTGACACTTGACTGTCGGACTGTAGTGTATATTTGCGATAATAACAGTTCTATTTTTATTTGATTATTTTTGCTTGGACTTTTTTTATTATGACGCAGTAATCCCACATATTTTGTATTTCTACATCGTTTGTTTGTGTTTAAATAATATTGCGTTACACATTCCGCTACATCGGACATACACTAAAATGGAAATACAATCTGTTTTATCCCAAGAAACACCTGTCGCAGTTTTGAGGAACTTGATCAACCATATGTTTCATTATTTTGAGCACTTCCCCAAACAACCAAAGAAGGACCGCTTTCCCGACATGCGATTTATGTTTGCATATTACATACATCACGGGATCAGGTAAGTGATGAAAGTATTTTTAAGTCTTTCATAGATATCGTGAATATGGCTATATTTGCAGTATCATATTAGCAATACCTAATATCTCAGCAGTTCAAAAGTTCATATTCAATTGGTTTGATCACGGACTTATATCTAATCTAATTCCATGGTTTGATAAATATTCCATGCATTATCGCAAATAGAAATTATTTACTCATTAAGTTTTTTCCTGTGTTCATAAATGCCGACTTGGGGGAATATGGGCAGTTTTCCGTCATAGCTCTTTAAGTATATATTTTAGCTTGTCGTGTGTTTGGTGGCTTAAGAAGTGTAACATAAATGAAATGTAATGTATAAGTATTGATATATTTAACTGTTTACTCTTACTATTTAATTATTGTTATATCTGTATTGTACATACTAATTTATCAAGTGTGCAGCAATCTAGGAAAGCTCTGGACATTTTCAACTTTCCTCAGTTCATTCGGCAAACTGTTCCACACTTGGGCAGCCTCAAAACGAAAAGACCTTTTTCCATACTTTGTTGTGTTAACTCTAGGTGCCTGAATGGTGTTCTCTTTCCTGATGTTATATTCAACATTATTTTTAACAATCAAGTCATTTAAAAATTCTGGAGCTAACCCATTTAAAATTTTAAAGACTTCTGTAGCCATAGTCTTCATTCTAACAACGTGAAAAAAATGTGAGGTTGTTTCTGCGTAAAATATCTAACACAGGTGAGGTAAAATCGTTTTTAATAAAACGCAGAGCTCTTTCCTGTATCTTTTCCATCTTTCGAGTGTTTCTGAGGCCACAAAAATGCCAGGCTATGGGGCAGTAATTGAAATTAGATGAAATAAAAGATTTAGAAATGGTGATCGTTCCCTTTTTGTAAGACTTTTTCCAATTCTTTTCAAAACAGCTAATTGTTTGGAGGCCTTTCTACAGATCTTAGATACATGGTCATCAAATTTCAATAAAGAGTCAATCTCCACACCTAGCAGAGTAACACTATTTTTACAATCAATTACCTGGTCTCCAATAGAAAAGGATTTAATGTTGTCACAGGGTTTTTTCCCTATACATATGGCCTGAAAATTGCTAGGATTTACTTTCATACCATTTGCTGAAAACCAGTTTAGTAAAAAGTTACTTTCTTTTTCTATAATAAGTTAAAGGTTTGAAGAACAGTGGCTGATATGTGAAAGGGTATTGTCATCAGTATAATTGTACAAATCGCAGTCTTTTAGAAACGTAATTAAGGGTATTATAGTGGAATATAATTGTTTTTATTCTCTGTACATTGTCCATGATTTGTGTATAATATGTATTGAATACTGATGGACCAATGGCCTAAAGTTTGAATAAAACTTGAAACTTGAAGTATGAAACAGACTTTAATTGGTAGCCATTTTTTTCTTCTATATCAACACTTTTCTTTGTCCTCTAACAAGTGGGGGAACTGAGAACACCACAATGATATATGGTATAAGATGGACAAACTAAATGCATGAGTTAATCTGACAACAATGACACATGTCGACTTTAAAGGAGGAGCTTCATAAATAGAACTTATCTAAATTGACACAAGTTAAGGAGATACAATTTACTTAAAATAGTTCCAGGATATTATATTTATGTCACATGGAGGAATGTATAAGATGAAAGTTAAAAAGTGTGTAGTTTAAAATATGCCAAATAACGAATATAATGATATATTAAATTAAAGTTCAAATTTAGCACTTTTATCATAAAATTCTTTATGATAATTTTTCTTTATGATACATTCATCAACAATCTCCCTCGACATGGTATACTACATCCCTTGTACATCAACACATTTGCTGCATTCAACGGCACAGGAAATATTCTTCTTGCATTGTTGGTCAGCAATGTTCCTAAACTGTCTGAATTTCACCTTACTATTGTCCAACATAAGTAAACTGAATGATGCTGGTTACTTCCCTTTACTTACCACGCAATCAAACATTTGAGTTATGTATGGTATATGAGTGTTATTCATCTTATTTGAAAGCATAATTTCAAATTTTAAAAATGGCATATTTGACCAACTCGTACACATTTAACACCTTTGTGTGCATACACTGGTCATTTGTCTGATGAAGGTGATCAACAGTGTACATATCTACCTAGTCATCGAAACGTCACCTAGGAAATGTTATTGGTTTTTTAAAATGAACTTTTCATAAGGCATATCTGACCCATTTCAAGCTATCGAAACCTAATAAAAAAATTCAGACACAAAATAAAGAATCTTGAAATAAGTTATAGTTTGTACTGATTTGACTTTCTACATACATTTTTCATACCTTCCAGTACAAATAAGTGGCATATTTTTTATCGATGTCTATTGCTTTTGTATAGAACATTATACCTTCTTCAATCCAACTTAATAGTTTTGAAAGGTCATGAAATAAGGACTCTTAGCTTTGTTATTTAATGTCCACAACAGTTTATGCATTTGAGGAAACAATATGTATGTTACAGTCACAAAGCACCACCGCATACATCTATTGAACTCGACAAATATCCCTTTAAATGTTTCATTATCAGTACATGTTACTTCTAAAAAACTTTTGAAACTAACTGATATAATTATGATAAGTGTTTTGATTAAAATGATAAATTAAAGTTGCGTGTTATTGACAATGACGTAACAGGTCCGTTGCTGTCGTGTTAATGACAATGACGTCACAGGTCTGTTACTGTCGTGTTAATGACAATGACGTAACAGGTATTGGCGCGTTACTGTCATGTTAATGACGATGACGTCACAGGTCTGTTACTGTCGTGTTAATGACAATGACGTAACATGTATAGTCCCGTTACTGTCATGTTAATGACAATGACGTAACAGGTATTGGTCCGTTACTGTCGTGTTAATGACAATGACGTAACAGGTATTGGCGCGTTACCGTCATGTTAATGACGATGACGTCACAGGTCTGTTACTGTCGTGTTAACGACAATGACGTAACAGGTATTGGCGCGTTACCGTCATGTTAATGACGATGACGTCACAGGTCTGTTACTGTCGTGTTAATGTCAATGACGTAACATGTATAGTCCCGTTACTGTCATGTTAATGGCAATGACGTAACAGGTATTGGTCCGTTACTGTCCTGTTAATCACAATGACGTAACAGGTATTGGTCCGTTACTGTCCTGTTAATGACAATGACGTAACAGGCCCGTTATTGTCGTGTTGATGACAATGACGTAACAGGTCCGTTACTGTCGTGTTAATGACAATGACGTAACAGGTATTGGCCCGTTACTGTCATGTTAATGACAATGACGTAACAGGTCCGTTACTGTCGTGTTGATGACAATGACGTAACAGGTCCGTTACTCTCGTGTTAATGACAATGACGTAACAGGTCCGTTACTGTCATGTTAATGACAAAGACGTAACAGGTATTGGTCCGTTACTGTCGTGTTAATGACAATGACGTAACAGGTATTGGCCCGTTACTGTCATGTTAATGACAATGACGTAACAGGTATTGGTCCGTTACTGTCGTGTTAATGACAATGACGTAACATGTATAGGTCCGTTACTGTCGTGTCTTGTTATAGTTTCTAGGCATCAATATTTAAACAAGGTCGTCACGCAAGAAGAACCGCACCGCTCTTCCTTGGTTTAAAGACACAGTTAGGTCAAATCAGAATATATATATTTTCAAATGTAAAAACTTGAAAACAAAAGTATACATGTCCTAGACGTAAAAAACAACAACATATAATATAAACACAAATACTTGTATTTTTGAACATCGCTTTCAAAATAAAAGAAAAAAAAAGTAAATGTCTTTTTTAAATGATGAGTTCCGATGGTGAGCTATATCGCATTGTTACTGATATGACTTCATCTGTATGCCTGGTAGCATGGTTTGTCACCGATATGACTCATCTATAGGCCTGGTAGTATGGTTTGTCACTGATATGACTTCATCTATAGGCCAGGTAGTATGGTTTGTCACTGATATGACTCATCTATATGTCTGGTAGCATGGTTCGTCACTCATATGACTCATCTATAGGCCTGGTAGTATGGTTTGTCACTGATATGACTCATCTATATGTATGGTAGCATGGTTCGTCACTCATATGACTCATCTATAGGCCTGGGAGTATGGTTTGTCACTGATATGACTTCATCTATAGGCCTGGTAGTATGTTTTGTCACTGATATGACTTCATCTATAGGCCTGGTAGTATGTTTTGTCACTGATATGACTTCATCTATAGGCCTGGTAGCATGGTTTGTCACTGATAGGCCTCATCTATAGGCCTGGTAGTATGGTTCGTCACTGATATGACTCATCTATAGGCCTGGTAGCATGGTTTGTCACTGATAGGACTTATCTATAGGCCTGGTAGTATGGTTCGTCACTGATATGACTCATCTATAGGCCTGGTAGCATGGTTTGTCACTGATAGGACTTATCTATAGGCCTGGTAGTATGGTTCGTCACTGATATGACTCATCTATAGGCCAGGTAGTATTGTTTGTCCCTCATATGACTTCATCTATAGGCCAGGTAGTATGGTTTGTCACTGATATGACTCATCTATATGTATGGTAGCATGGTTCGTCACTCATATGACTCATCTATAGGCCTGGTAGTATGGTTTGTCACTGATATGACTCATCTATATGTCTGGCAGCATGGTTCGTCACTCATATGACTCATCTATAGGCCTGGTAGTATGGTTTGGCACTGATATGACTCATCTATATGTCTGGTAGCATGGGTCGTCACTCATATGACTCATCTATAGGCCTGGTAGTATGGTTTGTCCCTGATATGACTTCATCTATAGGCCTGGTAGTATGTTTTGTCACTGATATGACTTCATCTATAGGCCTGGTAGCATGGTTTGTCACTGATATGACTTCATCTATAGGCCTGGTAGTATGGTTTGGCACTGATATGACTCATCTATATGTCTGGTAGCATGGATCGTCACTCATATGACTCATCTATAGGCCTGGTAGTATGGTTTTTCACTGATATGACTCATCTATATGTCTGGTAGCATGGGTCGTCACTCATATGACTCATCTATAGGCCTGGTAGTATGGTTTGTCACTGATATGACGCATCGAGAGGCCAGGTAGTATGGTTTGTCACCGATATGACTTCTTCTATAGGCCAGGTAGTATGGTTTGTCACTGATATGACTCATCTATAGGCCTGGTAGTATGGTTTGTCACTGATATGACTCATCTATAGGCCAGGTACTATGGTTTGTCACCGATATGACTTCATCTATAGGCCATGTAGTATGGTTTGTCACTGATATGACTTCATCTATAGGCCTGGTAGCATGGTTTGTCACTGATAGGACTCATCTATAGGCCTGGTAGTATGGTTCGTCACTGATATGACTCATCTATAGGCCTGGTAGTGTGGTTCGTCACTCATATGACTTCATCTATAGGCCTGGTAGTATGGTCTTTAATTGACCTAGCATTTGTGACGATGCAAAAACCTTCAAAAATATACCATGGATATGCCATGGGCCTTAGCATGTTTGAGGGATATTAAAGACGTTCCATGGACATAGTACAGGACTGCTTTAGGGCCCTTTCAGAATCGAGCGTCATCTGTGATGTCCCCTACTGAGTGAGCTGTCATTTTAATCATTCTATTTGTTCCTGTTATACTACACCTACTAATTTTACTCTCAGTGTCTTTGTCTCGTTTCGCACACCTACCACTTAAGCGTTTATCAATTTCCTACTACTGTCGCTGCATTGTATTGATATATCATATAAACCTCAGGTAAACGACATTCATTACAACCGTACGTAATGATATTTATATAAAACCTGGATAAATGATATTCATATAAACTTTAGGTTAATGATATTCAAATTATTCATATGTTAATGTTATTTATTTCAGTCATAGGTCAATTGTATTCATACTCCTATAGGTCGTAACTTAATCATACACCCTCAATTCATTACATATAAATCGTAGGTTGATGACATTCATACGGTGATATTTATATAAACTCCAGCTCAATGATACGATATTCATAGAAACCATAAGTTGAAGATATTCACGTAATCCTGAGATCAATGACAATCCATCTTCGATAGCCAAGTGTTCACCTGGTAAGTGGAGTGTATACGAAGCGAACACTTGGCTAGCGAAGATGATGACAATCATATTAACCACGGGTTAGAGATATTCAAATAAACCCTATGCCATGATATTAATATAAACCCTAGGTTAATGATACTCATTCAAACATAGGTTAATGATATTCATTCAAACATAGGTTAATGATATTCATTCAAACATAGATTAATGATATTCATTCAAACATAGGTTAACGATATTCATAAATATCCATCCTTGTTTAATGACATTCATATAAACCGTAGATTAGTGGTATTGACATTCCCAGGAACCCCAGATTGACGATAATTATTCACGCAAACTTTAGTTTTATGACATTCATACTTAACCTAGGTTAACGACCCTGATGTAACCTTAGATTTTTCACTTTCACATTAACCATAGATTAAAGATATTGATGTTAATCCTAGGTTATTGACATTCATATTAAGTTTAGGTGAACGATATTGATGTTAACCCGAGGTTATTGACACTCATGTTAAGTCTAGGTGAACGATATTGATGTTAAGCCAAGGTTATTGACATTCATATTAAGTCTAGGTGAACGATATTGATGTTAACCCTAGGTTATTAGCATTCATATTAAGTCTAGGTGAACGATATTGATGTTAACCCTAGGTTATTAGCATTCATACTAACCCTATGTGAACGATATTGATGTTCACCCTAGGTTATTTACATCCATGTAACAAGGTCAGAATGTATACATATGACGTGACAATGGCTGTCAATCCATGGACTGTTTTGTTGGTGGCATTGTTGGGTAGATATAGGTAGCAGGGTAAAACAGACAATGGCCACATTAACAGATATTGACATATTAATGGACTAGTATAGAAAGTAAGTAGAGCATGTATCTACGGCGGGGAGGATAAGTCAACATCCGATAACATTTCTTCAAAGCAATTGAAATATTAACTGTTACGTGCTTTATGGTCAGGTACAGGACACTATCTATCCTTACCTGTGCTCGAGAGTTGAAAAAAAACTCATTCCAAGAGACATCAAGTCGATTTTTGCAAGTGTAAAAAGGCCAATGTCTTGTTTAAACAGAAGAACCATATTACCTGTATCTTTTCCGAAATACTTCCTTTTTGTTTTTCACTGGACATTCTTCAAAGTAGCGACTACGATGATCAAAACAATTACAGGACAGCAGCGTCCCAAACAAACGCTTACTACTCAGAACTATTTGGCGTCTGTAGTATTTGGAAATAAAATAAAAACAATGCACACATTTTTACTTCATCTGGAAAATAATTAGATCAAAATTAGTTGAATCATTTCCAAAACGATTGGGAAGGTCAGGATATGTCACACTGTTATCCTTTGTTGGCTCGGATAAAAGACAGACCTGCTGTATCAAAGTGCGGTGTATCATAAGATGCGACAAATATGGAGCCCTCTGCATACTCAGAGGTTTTCTCTTAGTCTGCTTATGGACATTTGAAAACCCTGATTGGAAAGCTACAATACACAACGTATATCTTTCCCATCCTGTCATTGCTACGTTCTCTTTGCTGTCTCCCTAGGCACCCGTATTAACAATGCATTAGCTGGTGCGAGGACGTTAAACCCACATAAACAAACAATCGCTGACATAAACAACATCCGGTTAAGTAGATTTAAACCTAGATAATTAATTAGATCATTAATAGATTAGCACCAAACATCACAATATCGTGCCATTGTGTTACAGTGTTACTGGCCTAAAGGCTATCATGCGTTACTTCACTGCCTTCGCTTCCCGACTTCCCTTGATCGTGTCTGGCGATAAGACATGACATTATGCTTGACGGTTTATATGACATTCTGCTTGACGGTTTACATGACATTCTTCTTGACGGTTTACATGACATTCTGCTTGACGGTTTACATGACATTCAACTTGACGGTTAACATGACATTCTGCTTAACGGTTTACATGACATTCAACTTGACTGTTAACATGACATTCTGCTTGACGGTTAATATGACTTTCTTCTGGACGATTTACACGACATTCTTCTGGACGGTTTTCATGACATTCAACTTGACGGTTTACAGAGATTCTGCTTGACGGTTTACATGACATTCTGCTTGACGGTTTACAGAGATTCTGCTTGACGGTTTACATGACATTCTGCTTGACGATTTACATAACAATCTGCTTGACGGTTTGCATGACATTCTGTTTGACGATTTACATAACATTCTACTTGACGGTTTACATGACATTCCGCTTGACGTTTTACATAAAATTCTGCTTGACGGTTATACATGATATTCAGCTTGAAGGTTTACTTGACATTCTGATGATGATTTACATGAAATTCTTTATGACGACTTACATGAAATTCTTACGGACGGTTTACATGACATTCTGCTTGACGGTTTACATGACATTCTGCTTGACGGTGTGCATGAAATTCTTCTGGATGGTTTACATGACAATCTTCTTGACGGCCTACATGAAATTCTTCTAAACGGTTTATAGGACATTCTGCTGGATAATTTACAAAACGTCCTTACAGACAATTTACACCGTGTCCTGTTTGACTGATTACTTAATACACGATAATGTCCTTACAGACAGTTAACACCGTGTCCTGTTTGACTGATTACTTAGAACATGATAATGTCCTTACAGACAGTTAACACCGTGTCCTGTTTAACTGATTACTTAGTACACGATAATGTCATTGCAGACAGTTAACACCGTGTCCTGTTTGACTGATTACTTAGAACATGATAATGTCCTTACAGACAGTTAACACCGTGTCCTGTTTGACTGATTACTTAGTACACGATAATGTCCTTGCAGACAGTTAACACCGTGTCCTGTTTGACTGATTCCTTAGAACATGATAATGTCCTTACAGACAGTTAACACCGTGTCCTGGTTGACAGTTTAATGATATCTTTCTTGAAAGCTTTAACGATTTCCTGATTTGACGATGCACACGACATCCTGCTCCATAGTTTACATGACATCCTGTTCAATGGTTAACATGACATCTTGCTCAATGGTTTATATGACATCCTGTTCCATGATTTACATTACATCCTGTTCAATGGTTTACATGACATCATAATCCATGGTTTACATGTCATCCTGTTCCATGATTTACATGACATCTTGCTCCATGGTTTAAATGACATCATGTTACATGGTTTAAATGACATCCTGTTCCATGGTTTACATGACATCCTGTTCCATGGTTTACATGACATCATAATCCATGGTTTACATGACATCCTGTTTCATTGTTTACATGTCATCCTGTTCCATGGTTTATGTGACATCCTGTTCCATGGTTTACATGTCATCCTGTTTCATTGTTTACATGACATCCTGTTTCTTTGTTTACATGTCATCCTGTTTCATTGTTTACATGACATCATGTTCCATGGTTTACTTAGCATCCTGTTTTCATGGTTTATGTGACATCCTGTTCCATGGTTTAAATGTCATCCTGTTTCATTGTTTACATGACATTCTGTTTCATTGTTTACATGTCATCCTGTTGCATTGTTTACATGTCAACCTGTTTCATTGTTTACATGACATCCTGTCCCATGGTTTACATGTCATCCTTCTGTTCCATGGTTTACATGATATCCTGTTCCATGGTTTGCATGTCATCCTGTTCCATGGTTTACATGACATCCTGTTTCATTGTTTACATGTCATCATGTTTCATTGTTTACATGCCATCCTGTTCCATGGTTTACATGACATTCTGTTCCATTGTTTACATGTCATCATGTTTCATTGTTTACATGCCATCCTGTTCCATGGTTTACATGACATTCTGTTCCATGGTTTACATGATATCCTGTTCCATGGTTTACATGTCATCCTGTTCCATGGTTTACATGACATCCTGTTCCATGGTTTACATGTCATCCTGTTTCATTGTTTACATGTCATCCTGTTGCATTGTTTACATGACATCATGTTTCATTGTTTACATGTCATCCTGTTGCATTGTTTACATGACATCATGGTTCATTGTTTACATGTCATCATAATCACTGTTTCATTGTTTACATGTCATCCTGTTGCATTGTTTACATGTCAACCTGTTTCATTGTTTACATGACATCATCATGTTTCATTGTTTACATGTCATCATAATCAATGGTTAACATGTCATCCTGTTTCATTGTTTACATGACATCCTGTTCCATGGTTAACATGACATCCTGTTCCATGGTTTACATGTCATCCTGTATCATTGTTTCCACGACTTCATGTTTCATTGTTTACATGTCATCATAATCAATGGTTAAAATGTCATCCTGTTTCATTGTTTACATGACATCCTGTTTCATAGTTTACATGACATCCTGTTTCATTGTTTACATGACATTCTGTTCCATGGTTTACATGTCATCCTGTATCATTGTTTCCACGACTTCATGTTTCATTGTTTACAGGTCATCATAATCAATGGTTAAATTGACATCCTGTTCCATGGTTTACATGACATCCTGTTCCATGGTTAACATGACATCCTGTTCCATGGTTTACATGTCATCCTGTATCATTGTTTACATGTCATCCTGTTTCATTGTTTACACGACTTCATGTTTCATTGTTTACATGTAATCATAATCAATGGTTAACATGACATCCTGTTCCATGGTTTACATGTCATCATAATCAATGGTTAACATGACATCCTGTTCCATGTTTTACATGTCATACTGTTTCATTTTTTACATGTCATCCTGTTTCATGGTTTACATGTCATCCTGTTTCATTGTTTACATGTCATCATAATCAATGGTTTACATGACATCCTGTTCCATGGTTACATGACATCATGTTTCATTGTTTACATGTCATCCTGTTTAATTGTTTACATGACATTCTGTTGCATTGTTTACATGTTATCCTGTTGCATTGTTTACATGTCACCCTGTTTCATTGTTTACATGCCATCCTGTCCCATGGTTTACATGTCATCCTGTTCCATGGTTACATGACATTCTGTTCCATGGTTTACATGACATTCTGTTCCATGGTTTTCATGTCATCCTGTTTCATTGTTTACATGTTACATGACATCATAATCCATGGTTTACATGACATCCTGTTTCATTGTTTAGATGTCATCCTGTTTCATTGTTTACATGTCAATGGTTTAAATGACATCCTGTTTCATTGTTTACATGTCATCATAATCCATGGTTTACATGACGTCCTGCTTCATTGTGTACATGACATCCTGTTTTATTGTTTACATGTCATCATGTTTCATTGTTAACATGACATCCTGTTTCAATGTTTACATGTCATCCTGTTCCATTGTTTACATGACATCATGTTTCATTGGTTACATGTCATCATAATCAATGGTTTACATGACATCCTGTTCCATGGTTACATGACATCATGTTTCATTGTTTACATGTCATCCTGTTCCATGGTTTACATGACATTCTGTTCCATGGTTTACATGTCATCCCGTATCATTGTTTCCACGACTTCATGTTTCACTGTTTACAGGTCATCATAATCAATGGTTAAATTGACATCCTGTTCCATGGTTTACATGACATCCTGTTCCAGGTTTACATGACATCCTGTTCTCAACCTGTTTCATTGTTTACATGACATCCCGTCACATGGTTTACATGTCATCCTGTTCCATGGTTAACATGACATCCTGTTCCATGGTTTACATGTCATCATAGTCAATGGTTAACATGACATCCTGTTCCATGTTGTACATGTCATACTGTTTCATTTTTTACATGTCATCCTGTTTCATTGTTTACATGACATCATGTTTCATTGGTTACATGTCATCATAATCAATGGTTTACATGACATCCTGTTCCATGGTTTACATGTCATCCTGTATGATTGTTTCCACGACTTCATGTTTCATTGTTCACAGGTCATCATAATCAATGGTTAAATTGACATCCTGTTCCATGGTTTACATGACATCCTGTTCCATGGTTTACATGTCATCATAATCAATGGTTAACATGACATCCGGTTCCATGTTTTACATGTCATACTGTTTCATTTTTTACATGTCATCCTGTTTCATGGTTTACATGTCATCCTGTTTCATTGTTTACATGCCATCCTGTCCCATGGTTTACATGTCATCCTGTTCCATGGTTAACATGACATCCTGTTCCATAGTTTACATGTCATACTGTTTCATTGTTTACATGTCATCCTGTTTAATTGTTTACATGACATTCTGTTTCATTGTTTACATGTTATCCTGTTGCATTGTTTACATGTCAACCTGTTTCATTGTTTACATGACATCCTGTCCCATGGTTTACATGTCATACTGTTTCATTGTTTACATGTCATCCTGTTCCATTGTTTACATGACATCATGTTTCATTGTTTACATGTCATCATAATCCATGGTTTACATGACGTCCTGTTTCATTGTTTACATGACATCTTGTTTTATTGTTTACATGTCATCATGTTTCATTGTTAACATGACATCCTGTTTCAATGTTTACATGTCATCCTGTTCCAATCCTGTTTCATTGTTTACATGACATTCTGTTCCATGGTTTACATGGGATTCTGTTCCATGGTTTACATGACATTCTGTTCCATGGTTTGCATGGCATCATGTTTCATTGTTTACATGTCATTCTGTTCCATGGTTTACATGACATTCTGTTCCATGGTTTACATGACATTCTGTTCCATGGTTTACATGTCATCCTGTTCCATGGTTTACATGTCAACCTATTTCATTGTTTACATGACATCCTGTCCCATGGTTTACATGTCATCCTGTTCCATGGTTTACATGACATTCTGTTCCATGGTTTACATGACATTCTGTTCCATGGTTTACATGACATTCTGTTCCATGGTTTACATGTCATCCTGTTCCATGGTTTACATGTCAACCTATTTCATTGTTTACATGACATCCTGTCCCATGGTTTACATGACATCCTGTTCCATGGTTTACATGACATTCTGTTCCATGGTTTACATGACATTCTGTTCCATGGTTTACATGACATTCTGTTCCATGGTTTACATGACATTCTGTTCCATGGTTTACATGACATTCTGTTCCATGGTTTACATGACATTCTGTTCCATGGTTTACATGTCATCCTGTTGCATGGTTTACATGTCAACCTGTTTCATTGTTTACATGACATCCTGTCCCATGGTTTACATGTCATCCTGTTCCATGGTTTACATGACATTCTGTTCCATGGTTTACATGACATTCTGTTCCATGGTTTACATGACATTCTGTTCCATGGTTTACATGTCATTCTGTTCCATGGTTTACATGACATTCTGTTCCATGGTTTACATGTCATCCTGTTCCATGGTTTACATGTCAACCTATTTCATTGTTTACATGACATCCTGTCCCATGGTTTACATGTCATCCTGTTCCATGGTTTACATGACATTCTGTTCCATGGTTTACATGACATTCTGTTCCATGGTTTACATGATATTCTGTTCCATGGTTTACATGACATTCTGACATGACATTCTGTTCCATGGTTTACATGAGATTCTGTTCCATGGTTTACATGACATCCTGTTCCATGGTTTACATGTCATCCTGTTCCATGGTTACATGACATTCTGTTCCATGGTTTACATGATATTCTGTTCCATGTTTTACATGACATTCTGACATGACATTCTGTTCCATGGTTTACATGAGATTCTGTTCCATGGTGTACATGACATTCTGTTCAATGGTTTACATGTCATCATGTTTCATTGTTTACATGACATCCTGTTTTATTGTTTACCTGTCCTCATGTTTTATTGTTAACATGACATCCTGTTTCAATGTTTGCATGTCATCCTGTTTCATTGTTTATATGACATCATGTTTCATTGTTTACATGTCATATGGTTTACATGTCATCCTGTTTCATTGTTTACATGTCATTCTGTTTCATTGTTTACATGTCATCATGTTTCATTGTTAACATGACATCGTGTTTCATTGTTTACATGTCATCATAATCAATGGTTTACATGACATACTGTTCCATGGTTTACATGTCATACTGTTTCCTTGTTTACATGTCATCCTGTTTCATTGTTATTGTTTACATGTCATCATAATCAATGGTTCACATGACATCATGTTCCATGGTTTACATGTCATACTGTTTCATTGTTTACATGTCATCCTGTTTCATTCATGACATCCTGTTTCATTGTTTACATGTCATCATAATCAATGGTTTACATGACATACTGTTCCATGGTTTACATGTCATACTGTTTCATTGTTTACATGCCATCCTGTTTAATTGTTTACATGACATTCTGTTTCATTGTTTACATGTTATCCTGTTGCATTGTTTACATGTCAACCTGTTTCATTGTTTACATGACATCCTGTTTTATTGTTTACCTGTCCTCATGTTTTATTGTTAACATGACATCCTGTGTCAATGTTTGCATGTCATCCTGTTTCATTGTTTACATGACAGCCTGTTTCATTGTTTACATGTCATCATGTTTCATTGTTTACATGACATCCTGTTTTATTGTTTACATGTCATCATGTTTCATTGTTAAGATGACATCGTGTTTCATTGTTTACATGTCATCCTGTTTCATTTTTTACATGACATCCTGTTTCATTGTTTACATGACATCCTGTTTCATTGTTTATATGTCATCCTGTTTCATTGTTTACATGTCAACCTGTTTCATTGTTTACATGACATCCTGTTTTATTGTTTACATGTCATCATGTTTCATTGTTAACATGACATCCTGTTTCAATGTTTACATGTCATCCTGTTGCATTGTTTACATGACAGCATGTTTCATTGTTTACATGTCATCATAATCAATGGTTCACATGACATCATGTTCCATGGTTTACATGTCATACTGTTTCCTTGTTTACATGACATCATGTTTCATTGTTTACATGTCATATGGTTTACATGTCATCCTGTTTCATTGTTTACATGACATCTGTCATCCTGTTTCATTGTTTACATGACATCATGTTTCATTGTTTACATGTCATCATAATCCATGGTTTACATGACCTCCTGTTTCATTGTTTACATGACATCCTGTTTTATTGTTTACATGTCATCATGTTTCATTGTTAACATGACATCGTGTTTCATTGTTTACATGTCATCCTGTTTCATTTTTTACATGACATCCTGTTTAATAGTTTACATGACATCCTGTTTCATTGTTTATATGTCATCCTGTTTCATTGTTTACATGTCAACCTGTTTCATTGTTTACATGACATCCTGTTTTATTGTTTACCTGTCCTCATGTTTTATTGTTAACATGACATCCTGTGTCAATGTTTGCATGTCATCCTGTTTCATTGTTTACATGACAGCCTGTTTCATTGTTTACATGTCATCATGTTTCATTGTTAACATGACATCGTGTTTCATTGTTTACATGTCATCATAATCAATGGTTTACATGACATCATGTTCCATGGTTTACATGACATCCTGTTCCATGGTTAACATGATATCCTGTTCCATGGTTTACATGTCATCCTGTTTCATTGTTTACATGTCATCCTGTTTCATTGTTTACATGTCATCCTGTTTCATTGTTTACATGTCATCCTGATTCATTGTTTACATGTCATCATGTTTCATTGTTTACATCACATCCTGTTTCATTGTTTACATGTCATCCTGTTTCATTTTTTACACGACTTCATGTTTCATTGTTTACATGTCATCACAATCAGTGGTTTACATGACATCCTGTTCCATGGTTTGCATGACATCCTATTCCATGGTTTACATGACATCCTGTTCCATGGTTTACATGACATTCTGTTCCATGGTTTACATGTCATCCTGTTTCATTGTTTACATGTCAGCCTGTTTCATTGTTTACATGTCATCCTGATTCATTGTTTACATGTCATCATGTTTCATTGTTTACCTGACACCCTGTATCATTGTTTACATGACATCCTGTTTCATTGTTTACATGACATCCTGTTTTATTGTTTACATGTCATCATGTTTCATTGTTTACCTGACATCCTGTATCATTGTTTACATGACATCCTGTTTCATTGTTTACATGTCATCCTGTTTAATTGTTTACATGACTTCATGTTTCATTGTTTACATGTCATCATAATCAGTGGTTTACATGACATACTGTTCCATGGTTTGCATGACATCCTTTTCGATGGTTTACATGACATTCTGTTCCATGGTTTACATGTCATCCTGTTTAATTGTTTACATGACTTCATGTTTCATTGTTTACAGGTCATCATAATCAATGGTTAAATTGACATCCTGTTCCATGATTTTCATGTCATCCTGTTCCATGGTTTACATGTCATCCTGTTCCATGGTTAACATGACATCCTGTTCCATGATTTACATGTCATCCTGTTCCACGGTTTACATGACATTCTGTTCCATGTTTTACATGTCATCCTTATCCATGGTTTACATGTCATCCTGTAACATGGTTTACATGTCATTCTGTTCCATGGTTTACATGTCATCCTGTTCCATGGTTTACATGTCATCCTGTTTCATTGTTTACATGTCATCCTGTTCCATGGTTAACATGACATCTTAATCAATGGTTTACATGACATCCTGTTCCATGGTTTAGATGTCATCCTGTTTCATTGTTTAAATGTCATCCTGTTTCATTGTTTACATGTCATCCTGTTTCATGGTTTACATGACATCCTGTTCCATGGTTTACATGTCATCCTGTTCCATGGTTAACATGATATCCTGTTCCATGGTTTACATGTCATCCTGTTCCATGGTTACATGACATTCTGTTCCATGGTTTACATGTCATCCTGTGCCATGGTTTACATGTCATCCTGTTTCATTGTTTACATGTCAACCTGTATCATTGTTTACATGACATCCTGTCCCATGGTTTACATATCATCCTGTTTCCTTGTTTACATGTCATCCTGTTTCATTGTTTACATGTCAACCTGTATCATTGTTTACATGACATCCTGTCCCATGGTTTACATATCATCCTGTTTCCTTGTTTACATGTCATCCTGTTTCATTGTTTACATGACATCCTGTTCAATGGTTTACATGACCCCTCGTTGCAGGTTCATATGACGTTCTGACATATGATAATGTGTCGTACATTTAGTATCGTGACCCATAGGAATGTCTGTGCTTTGATAACATTTTAAGAAAATATTTAATTTCAGATCAACATGCTCTCAAATGAAAATCGCCATGCCTGTGGTATATATCACAAACTACAGTAGTTTGGTTTACCGTTATATTTTTACTCTGCTCTATTCTCCCTCTTGTCTCTTTTAAATTATCTATTATAATTATATATTCATTGCATATAACATTTAAAAACACAATTATATGGACAGAACTGAATAACACTATATAAACAAATCGACAATCATGTAGTATGTTGTCGTTATATATAATTACTTGTATGTTTTTAATTTTACATAAGAAATACAGCTAGCATCGCCTCAGAGTCACGAACAAAAACAAAAAGGATAATTGAGATTGTGTTTGTTTAACGTATTTGGTGTTGTGACTTGGGGGAAATGCAGCCCATTCTACCCGGGTAGGTGGGCAATGTAATGTACAGTTTTGGAAATGTGTGCTGGTCGGTTGCAACCATCTGATTTTGTCATATTTGTGTCCTTTAACGGTAAGTCGATAACATGGCAGCACGTAGGTACCACTCCTTACCCAAGAACCATGGATCTTTGGGGGTAGGTATGCCCTGATTGCCATTATACTAACAACCTAGATATTTCTATTGACAAGACTTCAGTCTACGTTGTAGAAACCATTACGGTCGTTATAAGAAATTCCAATGTATGCCATGACTTGATTACCATGTACTAGATCATTGTTGACCTTCGAAATTTCCTGCATCGTGATGGGAACCACTTGTGGCGCAGGCAGCGCTTACCCTTCTGACGTAAGTAGTTTTACTTTCTGTTTCGTGAGACTTTGTGATGTCTTTTCTTTGGGTGTCTCCTCGCATCTTGTGTTGTTTAACAATCGACATTCATTTTTTTCCATTTTTTCCTTTAGAATAGCCAGTGTCATCCAATTGGTTTATTGCCGTATAGAACTGGTAAATGTACAGTAACAAGACTGTGTTGTTTAGTTTAATTTATTCATGTATTATTTTTATTTCATCACATTATTTTCATTTTATCGTCTTTTTTATTTTATCATCTTTGTTTTAACTATTTATGAAAAAGAAATATTTTAGTCTTAACTATGTCGGGAATAATATGCTGAGTAATAAATGTCATCAGAGAGAAACAGAATATCCAACTCGATCCTCGATAACATATAATGTGTGTTTATCTGCCTCGACCAACTGGGAGTCATATTGTTTTAATAATTAATTGAATGAGACTGTGACGAGAGTTGGCTTGATATATTGATTTATTTTAACACTTGTCTAAACTACAAACCTATTGTCCTACATTTTATCAGGAAGGATTTTTCAATCGTAAAGTGGTGTGTGGGAAAGCAAACAGAGATCATGAACAAATTCATTCTAAACCAATCAAAATTTTGTTTCTAAATCTCTTCGGGATATAAAATGATGTCACGTGATTTAATATATATACATATTATTGTCTTCGGTGTCCTGTCAGGTTTTCTGAACTACGCCATTGTTCCTGCAAATGCATGGTAACAATTATGTTGAGCTGTAGAATGAAAACGACGTCAAAAGATCGATAAGAATAGCTCCAGTGTGATGTTAGAAAGACTGGTCGATTTCTCAATGATCAATAATGTCACTTAAAACCTGTTACGGGTATGTTTGTATGTTGTGAACTGGTGGCGATTTAGAGGGTGAGATACGCCGTTTGGTCATATACGACTGTTGTGTTTCAGACGTGCGCATGTTCCCATGACAAGTTCGGATACACGTATACCAATCGAAGGATACTTCTAACATGCGATTAAGACTGTAAGTATTAATTATAATTAATCCTGATTAATTTTCTTTTCTGTGTAACTCAAGCGGAAGCAATATCAGCTGATCAATGGGTTTATAATTGTACTACAATCAGTGTACTGTGGTAATTGGCAAATGCTGATTAAGTTCAAGTTCTTTATTACTTTAAGTCGGTTGACTTATCAGTCATAACATATATACAAAACAATACAGAGACAACATACAATATGATACACACACACATACACACACACACACACACACACACACACACACACA
>NW_018407731.1:691510-799673 GCF_002113885.1 Mizuhopecten yessoensis | reverse complement strand
GATACAAATGTCAATAATACATAAATAGACATTTATATAAATTATATTGATGTGCATGTTTACGTCACTCGTGCCTTATTTGCCTCAAAAATGTATCTAGCAAGTTTACGAATAACGCTGATATTATCAGCACTTAGTAACTGTACAAGTTTAAACATTGAAGGATTTCGCCAGTAATATGGTTTTATGTATTTTACTCTCAGAATATGAAAATTGTTACAAATTAAAATAAAATGATATTCGTCTTCAATATCTGAAATGCAGTGTATATGGCGCGCCCTAGAAAGGTCCAAAAATGCCCTGATGAGTAATCAGGTAAGACTGAAAATTAGAAGAAAAAAAAAAAGATTTATTAAATGAGTTCCTTTATTTTTATTGTATTTTATATTTCATTGATATTTTTCACTCTTTTTAAAATGAAATATGTTCTCTGTGAAAACGAGAGAACAACATCTGAGCTGGTAATTGTTTTTACAATCCAAAAACAACCTACGATACATTATGTTTCTTACTTCACTAATCTATCTAAATGTGCTCTTTTATACAATAACACTTCGCCTTGAAACAAATCTAATATTTGAGCAAAAGTATGCCGTGTCAGATGTTGTTGCGGCGCCGATATATACGAATGGGAAGCCTAAAGATGTGTGTTAGCACGAACATGGAGAATTGCTCAAATGAATCCTAAGATTTAAAAAAAGGCATTTTAAACAGTGCAAAAATGAAGGAAAAATACTTGAATATCATCATAAAGACACCTGTTTTGAGCTTACAAGTCATGCATATTTAAAAAAGAAATACCATTTTTAGACACTGAAAGGATCGATCTAGGATCTAGTAAATCGGATTTTGGTCAACATAGAATAGAAAAAATATAAACATTGCGAAGACTTAAAACAAAAAACAAACTCAAATCCTGTTTTAAAATCAAGTTTTATATTAATCTTTTAAGGAAGCAATCTGCTTAATATGAAAAAAAAACATGATGTTAGATAAAAATCAATTTTTATTAAAGCTTGTTGATGTCTAATATATATCCTTACAATACTAAACAAAGCAGGACATCTGTTCTTGTATAGAGATCGTTTATCTTTCTAACAGAACTATACGACGTCCTAAGATTTTTGATGTCGTATGTAAAATTAAACAGCACAATATCTCGTCCTTTAGCATAGTGGGATTTTCTTTACCATCCGTTATTTTCCTTCGTTTCTTTGGTTACCATCCATCAATTTCCCTCGTTTCTTTGATTTTCTCTTGTGTTTCTTTCGTTACCATCCGTCACTTTCCCTCGTTTCTTTGATTTTCTCTTGTGTTTCTTTCGTTACCATCCGTTATTTAACCCTTTGTTTCTGTGATTACCATCCCGCATTTTTCATTGTATTTCTATGATTACCATTCTTCAGTTTTCCTCGCGCATTCTCGGTGAATTCAGAAACAAATATATTCTCCGTAATTGTACGTTTCCTCGAATTCCGTCAAACTTCTTTGATCTTATTTTCAGGTGCCCTAGATAATCATCCTTTTATTCTACTGTTTTTTCTTCACTTCTGCTTCTTTGTTTTCTTTATACTACTATTTTCGATTCAGCTTATTTGTCTATAAGATACGATATCATTTAGGAGTAAAGGGCTAACTAGTGTATCACTTGTACGTATATGGAAGTTCTACCGACAGCTGTTAACCGTTTGGTCAAGACCTTGGCTTTTATATCCTGTATCACACCTGCATAACGATTGACCAATTTCCTCTGAGCACTTACTCGTACGTTTGGTGAAAATCGACACTTACATGGGGAAAGAAACATTCAATTAAGTAGGTTTTCTAGATAATCTACATTTTAAATAAGGATATATTTGAAAAGATGGTGAACAAGTACCTTTTGTTGGTATATCGTAGCTTATCAAAAGCAGTATTCAAAAGCTTCACAGCAAACTTGTTTAATAATTGTTTATTTCTTTGAGACGATGTCAATACATGACTGATTTGGCGATGGAAAGATATTTTATGCACTTCCTAGTCAGTTTAAAAGAAAATGTAGTACAGGATCCTGATGTCACCGGGTGTGGCACCTGTGTGGGGTATATTGGACATTTATATCCGGCAAACCCAGATGTGGAAGAACGCCATTAACATGTAAAGTCGTCAATGTTACTTCTTCCCGGTATTCTATTGATTTAAAATCCACTTATTGTTGTTTCACTATTTATAATAGATTGTTATTACCATTAATGCTGCGCTATAACAGTGACTGTTGAAAGTAACAGGAAGCATCATTAGTTGTTAGTATTCTGTGATCGAGTCAGCAATTACATGCCACTGTCGGGTCATACATAATATATCACAGACGATACAGTAGCCTGCCAGCGTACACATTTGTTATAATTTACGCACCGTATCACAAATCCTAGAAGTGTAAAGCACATCACAGTAGATTGCATGTGTCCCATATGTGGAATGACCATGTGGGAACGTGTTTCTCTTACCCTGGACAGGTGTATGCAAACTTTTCCCCGATGTGGGATATCTTTGTTTTCCACCATTTACAGAATTATCTCCAATATGACCTGTTCATGGTTCCTCTGTCAAGCCCTGGGTATAATTTCTCTTTCACTCTCTAAGGTATGACAGATTGTACGTGAATAGAAACAATACTGTGTCGTTATAATCAGATAGGACGTCAGAACCAGCTCTCAAGTGTCGAGAAAAATCATTTGCAAATCTGGATAAAAACTGATAACTTGTACAAATGATAAACACTAGCATTGACAAACAAAGAAGCGGAATGCCTGGGGTAAAAAATCCCTACATTGATGGTGTAACAAGAGAAGTAATTGTTTGGTAGTCAACCCCTTGACAGAGCTTCGATTATTTTTTCTAGATCCGTAGGGAATGCATAAAAAAAAAGTTTGAATTAAAATGTTTATGACAATGTCGGCTAACGTTCTTTACCTTAACGTCATTTTGATGTTACAATGTGATACGTGACGTAATTTAATCATTTCCTCACTAAAATAAATAATTTGCTGTGAGCTCGAGTAAGTTTATTAAAGATGGTTTCGCCAATTATTTATGGTAGTTGTTATTCCCTGCTCAACGTCCAGCTTTTAGGGTGATCACAACAGCTGGTTTACCTGTTGTCAGTTTGATATGACCGGGTGGGGTGGTATGTCAGTGAGGTAGCACTCTGAAGTCGGCATCATATCCGTGCTATCACAAGGAGGCATGTAGATCCACATACCCTGCCTCCAGCTACCGCATGCACGCATACACTACACATATGGAGGCACGTCCTTGAATGACCTTAGCTGTTCATAGGACGTGAAATTTGATAAAACCAAACAAAATCGCTAATTATTCAGTTCACCATCTAACCGAAAAAATCTTACCATGACTGAAATCTATTCTTAAAATAAAACATTTCACAAGTATTTAACGCATATATTATATGTATTCCGTCTATGAATCAACTGAATAAAAACAATTATTATTCGGCTTAATTAGTTTCTGATTGTAATAAAAGTCTTTGTTCTTGTGTACTTGTTTTCGTCGTACATATCTATCTAATAATCTATATTTAGCCTTACGCGACCTAAATTGTTGACGACCCGTAATAACAATACAAAACAAAGCAATAATAACACAGTCTAATGTTTTAAGTGACCTGATGGTTTGTTCACCGAGCTGCTAAACAAACACACTACAAGGATTATAGCTAAGTGATTGCCTGTCCGATACTGAGTTGTCAACGACTCATGATCGTACCGATCACCAGCTCCATTTACGGTTGTAAAATAGCCCCAGTTGTTACGTTGCACCGTAACAAATATTGACACGGATCTATTTTTAACAAATTCAAATAGAAACTAATTTGATTTTCGATCTTCCATTACTAAAGTTGAGTCATAGACTGGTTCATGTGGGAAACGTTTCTACCATGACGTCATAGTCACAGCTTTAGTCAGTTATGTAAAACAGTAAATAGGGGATTTTTTTGTACAAGATTATTAATGAAAAAGTACAGCACATAAAAACTTAAAGTTGATGTTCAATGTATAACCTGTTGTTTAAAGGGCAGCAAATAGCTATTTGAAATCAAAACAAGATGAAAGTAATCGGGTTTTTTTCAAGACTTGTGATATATTGTTAAAAATTAAACATTTTGTTTTTATTTCAATAAAAATGGTCAAATAATTGTTCCATTTCAAAACCAACAACCGAATACAGATAAAAAAAATATGACAAAGTAAAATAAATGATTATTTTCTTTTGGGAAGAAGTGTGTATCTATATATTTAATTATTTTTCAAAATTTCAAAGTAAATTTTCAAGGAGGACCAATCCTTTCGTGTTCTTTGCAAAAGATTTCAGTTTTGCGATTTATGATAGACTGTTGTGATTGCCAACATATGCTCGTAACAAATAAGATCCAGTAAATAATATTTGTGAATCGCTTGCAAAAGTAAATTCATATTTTTCAATGGAAAATTATTTATACTACCTTCCATTTGGCTCTGACCTTCCATATGTCTAAGCTGTAAAAAAATAACTTGTTAAATTTTATTACTTGTGAAGAAAGCGTTCCTTTTAGCCTCCCGTAGTCTATTTTAATAGTGCCCACACTCTACTGTCGCTTCTGAAGTAAGCGTCCTCTTGTGGTTTGAACCCAGATTTTTCAAAATATTCCTTATCCCTAATGGTCAGTTAATACGTTATTCCTAAAACAGACTGTATATATTTGTCTTATTATTATGGTTTAACGATGGAAGAGAGCGTTTGAAAGCTTCATGGCCCTATGAATGCAATTTCCTCTAATATATTGAATAAAGGGACTGTCGCTATCGTAAAACGAAATTGATATCTCTCTGGTCACTTTCCAACAAACTGATCTGTCTATCTTTAACGGTCTAGCGACCTTCAATGCGATACAGAACTCGATCCGTCATCATGGCGACAGCACACAGCAAGTGTTTGTTTTCTATAAAAGACGACAAAAAAGAATACCCTCAATTTTGCTACGGACCACATCAGACGCCTCTTCCTATAAACATGCCGTGGGATACAGCAGATTTATTCTTTTTCTTCGAACTTAGACGGCTAAAGGTTGAGATTTAACTTGGTAATAATTAATTGTGACACACCCTTTTTCATGCCTCTTTCCATCCCTGAAAACCATAAAACTGCCTTTTCTAAATGCAAAAACATATTTTGGTGAATAATGACATAATATGATCAGTTCTTATTTCCGACACCAAATAACACAGTGTTGTCAGACATGGTCTCGTTTAACTTCTACACGAACCACGTGTGGTGTGATCGAAAAACAGTGTGTGCGTATTACACAACCACTAATTAACAGGTTCGCAGAGTAACAATAGGAAAAGCTTCAAATTAAGGTAATCAGTTATTCAGATGTGGTCAATTAAAACGCAACATTGATCACAAAACTGCCTTGGCTGATCACCGTTACCTAGGCGCTTATAAATAGATCAATATAAACAATAAATTTGATACACTGTGATTCGAGTCGTTTAATTGATCTCTATGAATTCTTCACACACGATTGATCATAATATCTGAATTGTATGAAATAAAACAATACACGAGTTAATGAAATACAATAGCAATCAATCGTCATTATTTACATGATTTAATTTTCCGATGTATATTTGAATAGCACGTTTGACCTCGTGCAGTAATGGCCGATCGATATCCGACTGAGCGGTGTGTTTGTATTGGAGACGTGTATAATGGCAGGCGAATCAATGGTGGACGTCTCTAGCGGCGTTATTCCCGCGCTGTTTCAGCGTGGTTACGGTAATTGGTGCTGGACGAACAAGCCTGCTTTGATTCAGCTTGTGTTGTCGATATATGGGCTTGGTCGTACAAATATGTTTATACATTGTACGATTAGATGCCATTACCTGCATTGGCCAACTTGTCACGTAACGGTAGAAACTCCGGATACGGCATGGCCAACAAATGTAGTCGGAATGTTACAAATATTAAAAGCCAGTTCCATACTCTTGGACATTTAAATGGATTTGGTGCCAATGACCAGGATCTAGTCAGCTTCGTACTTTGATCTGTTGACAGTCTTTATGCCACAGTTCTCCTTCCTTAACAGTTTGATGATTTATACTGTCATCACATCATCACCATTTGAAAGTTTGCGATGTATATCTCTTGTATCGTTTCCCACGTATGTTCTGGAAAAATAGCCCCTATGTATGGTCGTACACTGAAAACACAGATCGTTCGGCTGCATGAATTTGAAATTGCAATAACTTGGTTCTTAATATTCACTTTCTAATATCTCGGTTTTCCTTCAGTCTCTCTTATGGCACGCCTGACTTTTAACCATTGTTCTACCATGTTACTCTCTTATATTCATTTATTGCTGGGGTGAAAAGAACAACAAAATGTAAGTGCGTTGTGGTAATTTCCATGCTCGCCTAGTGTTGTCATGGAGAAGTAACCTTGTAACCATCATTGTCATTAGCTTGTAAGATTGGCACTAGGTACATTTACAATCTCATGACGTAATATTGTGGCAAGGTAGTGTGATGGATAGCTTTATGGTTATTTACAATGCTTCAAAAATGTACTTCTCTACTGGTCCTTATTTGGGTTATATTACCATTTGCTCAATCATCAGTAGAATAATGTCTGAATAATAATTATAACTAAATATTTGAGTATACGAGCAAATGACATAAGATGAAGAAAAACGTGTTTGTAACTGTTTTTGTCGATGGAGTGGATATTCCTTGGAATCGGTGAAGGTGAATCAGCAATCCATCCGAAAGATCTTGTTCGTACACGTGCAAACAATGATTTTCACGTTCGTCTGACGCGCGGATAGGAAATTTTGTAAGGAGTGTGGTAACGTCCGCCCGTCCGTCGGTCTGTCTGTTCCGTCATAATTTCTCTAAATAAAGTCCTATTTTTACAAAACTTTATCAGCAGTTATGTTTCAAGGTTGGCCGAGTGTGAGCACAAAATTATAAATTTCCTGTGCAGATATTTTTTTTAAATTTTAAAAATTGTTTTGTTTTTAATTTATATTTTTATTCAGTTTTTCAAAACACATACACATGACAATATTTGGAAGACTATAACATACTTCACAGTACACTCACCCTACACATTCCATATACAATTCATGTTAACCATACTCCATCATATACCCAGTTATCTAAGTATTGGGTCCGTAGAAAATATTAGTGTTACTGATCGTGTGTACCATCATAACAGAGCATGTTAATTTATGACATATTCATTTCAAATATTTCGTACATAATCATACACACCATAGATATGTCAATATTACAAAACAATTGATTTGTATCCATGCACATTTGATTTTGTATAACAACGGTATATGAATGTTCGACCTTTTAATAACTGTTTGTGCAAAATATGTAATTGTGCCGCATCATACATTACTGCAGTACAATTATTTGTTTACAGGTTGCGCAATATTACTTCCTGAAATATCCTCCGATTGACGCATAATTATTAAAATATGTTTTATGACGGCTTAGGTCTAGTCCGAAGTTCAATAAATTTTGTGAAAATTTAATAAATTTGCTGCAATCTGTTTTGTGAATCGTTCCTAGCGACATGTTTACTAAACAGTGTCTGATTCTCACAAAATTTGTCTTTAAAATGTCTTGAAAGGTCAAATAAGTGGTGAAATAATTTCCACTCATACAGTATTGTATAAGAATGCTGTATTTTGTCTGGTAGATATTTTCTGTGCGTTGAGTTTTCACAATTACCAAATTAGCCATTCTGAATAGTCAAGTAACGCTAAAGCATCATTCCAGCCTAAGGTAGCATCCCTCAGTTCCTCATATTCGATGAAGAGCACGGATAGTTTTACCATAAATCTGGGCCAAACCTGCACACCGTGTGCAATGTCTGAATGTGAATGATGTATGTCGTATCGGTTGCTTGCTTGTGGAAGGTTTTTTTTCCCCAACATCTTATTTATATTGCTTAAGCGGTTTGTTCAAATACACACACCCATCCCGCCGTCTGAGCAAATCGAAGATAGCACCTAGACACAACTACGCCAACGTGCTGCAAACTGTACAATACTTCCCCAGTGTCCGTATATTAAAGCTTGTGAATATATGATGTTTTAGGATCTTAGAGGAACGGATGAGTGCTGAATTAACTCTATTGTTTCCTATCTTAGAAATAGCGAACATGCCTGAAAATGAAGAAATAGAAGATGTCCGTGTATATATATATAAGTATATATACGTAAGGATCCTTTTTCTGATTTATAATATATATATATATATATCTTTTTGACCAACCAAGGTTTCAAACTTAAATGAATTATACTTTTATAGGTTTTCATATATGCAAAATCAAAAGTCATTTTCACAGATTTGAAATCGAACCTAATGAAACTCATGAATTGTTATATACAGTCCTTCGTGTGTACATGTATATAGGTATATGTGAAATATTCCAGTGAACATGAGCTATCCGGCAGATGATGGTAGTTTTACGGCTGTCTTTTGCCTTGATTCATTCGATACGAATTATCCTACCGAGCAGCATTTGTTGGGGGCATCCCTTCGTCCTACCAAATGAGGTGATCCTGGAAGCCACCGGTATCGGTTACGAGAGTAGCTCAGGTACTAACGGCACATTCAGGTGCATCTACCCAATCACTGAGTAAGATAAGATTATGTGTAGTACACTTGTTTCAGATACATGCTTCATAGTGAGAATGCATGTTTTGAAACATTATTGCATCTGAGTTTCGTGGCATAGCCTCTTTTGCACTACCTTTATTGGGTTGTTTCAATTTGGAGGCCAACGAAATAGCATGGAATCAAGTAGTGTGGCTACTTGAACAATTCATATTCAGGAGTCCGTAGGATACAACAGGTGTGTTTGTGTGTGATACAGACGTGGTTTAATGTAATGTACATTGGTACACCATGATAAAATCGGATAATCATGTCTCAATATGGACACTGTAGCGTTAAAGGCTCCCAATATCTAAATGTTCATGAAAATTGCATGTTGCTATCTGCTGATCAAGAGAACTACATGCCTTCCTTGACGTTACTGTTGTTAATTATGCTTCACAGGTCAGTGGTGACAGTAAGAAAACTGAGTGGTATGTGTTCACACTAATCCTCAAGGTATTTAAGGTCTTGACAAGGTCCTTTTCATCGAAGATATTGTAATATTAATGGCGAAACTCATCCATAAGGTGTACCACAAACTCCAGTATGATACTCGTAACGAAGCATGGGTAAAATTGTTTTATTTAGGTCGTGCAAATGATAATATGTCATAAAACTAAGAAGTACTGTTAAGTTTTAAATAAGACGTTCATATTATCAAGCTACATTTTGAAACCAAGCGTTATTTACCATACCCTTGCCCGGAATTCATGACACCGTTCTCATGCTCAATCTCAAGTCTGTAATTGAGGCCAATTTCTTGTTCCGGCTATAAACTATGTAATTATATAAATTACATCTGTCAATGTTTTCAGGAGAATTTTGGAGAGCCTTTGAGCCAAAAACAATTTTCAAATTTTACATTAAATTCTTTGATAGTATCGCATGATTTTAATGAGTTACAAGAAAGCCATGCTTGAGCATGAAAACAGTTTCATGTTGACGGTGCTAGGTCTACATTCAAAGACCGAAATTGATGCACTTGGATGCTAAGCAAGTACCGAAGATGCTCTCTCCGTGCCACCTATATCGATAAATAAAGAGAAAAGTACCTCCTATGGTTGTACAAGTTGTACAAGGGGTGCTTCAACGAATATTGGCGTAAGGAACGAAACCAATAACTTTCGGCACATTCGGGATAACTGAGGTAAGGTTTATGTGATCACATATACCTGTACACTACCTGTACACTTAACGCGTGATCGTATGACTCTTTCAATGCAGATACTTTAAACGTACTTGGGGAGTAACAAAAAACCAACTGATTGATGCATTTGATTAATCATATGAAAACCTACGCAAAATCACAATTTGTTCAAGTTACGTCATCTTTTGTCTGGTTTTTGTTATTTTTTCGAAGGACTTTTTCAGCTTGGAATATAGCGAATTTGACTTAAGCATCCTCCCTACCTCTAACACGTTGGATGATGTAAATGAACCTGATTTGCCTTTGCCCCTTAAATACACATTTTTGTATTGTCTGTAAATAAATGCGAGTCCTCGGTTTGAACGTTTACCTTTGGTAGTCTTTAGAGTTGCTATATATACTACCTAGTTGGGTGTTGGGCTAAGTTCCTTGTTTCCGAAAAGACCTTTGTTTTTATGAGAACTATACTGTTTACAGCGTGTATGTGTTTAAGCAGATCTTACACTCACGTACAGGTCAGTCGATAAAATATCTATTGACATTTTCCTGCAAAACAGAAATTCACCACTCCTTTATTTGGGATGGTTAAACAAGTTGGGTTGTTTTGTTTGTAGAGCAATATTGTGAAAGCCAGTCACAGCACTCCTTTTGGATGCAATTATTTTTTGATCCAATAAACAGAGAAAATATAATGTACTTTGTCTATGTTTGTGAATTTTAACGTCAAAAAAAGACGAATGTGTCACCAAATGCTTATTTTTTGTCATCACTTTTTCACATCAAATACACTAAGAATGCATTGACGATAAAGCATTATTTACACTTGAAGACTTTGTGATGTCGTTACGTAGGTGCCAAGATGTATATTCTTTATCGCCTCGGATTGCTATCGTAATGTTTATGGCTGTGCTGTACTTTCAATTGACTCAGGTTGTCATGGTGATGTGTAAGTAAGCACTATCCTTTGACGACGTATTACTTTGTACATCAGGACATCGTCACCAACAGCTGGGACTTTACAATGTTTTAAAACCAGGGAATTCTATATAAAGATTACAAACTTTAGTGAAGCCTGTATGTGCCGTAAGCCGATGGCAAACCACCAAGTGTCCCGATCAGCGCAGTCAACCTCGAACAATCAACCAGTCAACCTCGAACAGTCAACCAGTCAACCTCGAACAGTCATTCTCATGAATATGCAGCAAATGGTACGGTGACTGCAGTAATCTTGAAACATCAATATGGTATATGATTTTGGAGGAAACAGATAGCATGTCTAAGAAAGGGGAATACGTTTTGCATGGATTACTCGAGGCAAAATTATCCATCTTTCCAACGACGCCTAGCATATTTGTACACTTAAAAGAAAAGTGATTTTTTGCATAGTGAAAATTAATATCTAATTACCCTTTCTACATGTTAGGAATGTTCAACATACGCCCTGTAACTCAATTGTTATCGTGTGCTCACACATCCGGTAGTAACAGGTGTAAATTCCAACTTTAATCACTCTAATTCCCAATGTATTTATATTCACGTAAAACACATAATCAAAAACATTGCACGGCAATTTCGAAAAAGTAGATCTGATATACACTTTTTTCTAGCCTCACGTAAATTAAAGTTTGACACTTATAAGCCAATATAAGGTGTTTGGTACAGACGCTATAACACAATTATACCAACCACAGACACCCTAAGATCAATTATGCACAACCTTTTTGTAAACTCGGACTAGAATGGTGACATTAAGGTCCGTCTCAACTCGGACTAAAATAACGACATTTGGACGAATTTAATCTTTGACTAAGATGAAAGCATTAAGGTCCGATTGACCTCGGACTATAATGACGAAATTAATGTTTGAATAAAGTTGGGCTTAATTGACGACATTTGGGACGGACGAAACTCGGACTGAAATGACGACATTTGGGACGGACGAAACTCGGACTGAAATGACGACATTAGAATAATGGTAAGCTCAAACTATCATTGAACTGTAACAGTGTAACTGGTTTTCGTACAATAACATCCCTACATTTGCTTTGATTTTTTACAAAATTTGGCATGCTCATAAATTTTGGCAAGTCTCGAACTTAGTGATACTGCTAAAAGAAATCTGTGAATATATGTGCGTAGTTTATTGGTTTTCGTGCAACAACAGTTCTAAAAATAGTTCTATTTCAGCTAAAAACGATATTTACAAGCCTTATTCTATATTTGATCGTCAATGTGATCCGTGTTATGTAGGCATATCATTCAGCCAAATTTAATTGATAGATAAAGGAATATCTTCATGTGTAACGTCCAATTTAAGGAGAATACAGGAGATTTATACCCAGCACATATCGTTTTTAAGAAACATGTTTTCATCATGTCTGTTAAGAATTCTCCATGATATTAAAAAATATGTCTACACCAAACTTAAACGATGGACTACATCTATAGCATGTCCTGCTATTGGGGATATTAACTATAAGCTTGTTTTTAGCTCACATGCCCGAAGGGCAAGTGAGCTTATGCCATGGCGCGGCGTCCGTCGTCCGTCCGCCCGACGTCTGGCGTCAATATTTTACTTTAAACAATTTCTTTTCAATAACCAAACGGCCGTGAAGGGTACTGATATTGGGCCCGTAGCATGCTGGGATGAAGGGATACCAAGCTTGTTCAAATGAATGACCTTGACCAACTTTCAAGGTCACAGAGGTCAAATGTGTTAAAATCTTCAAACGACTTCTTCTAATTAACCAGAAGGCCAAAGGTACTGATATTGGGCCTGTAGTATGCTGGGATAAAGGGATACAAAGCTTGTTCAAAGTAATGACCTTGACCAACTTTCAAGGTCACAGGGGTCCAATGTCGTAAAGTCTTTAAACGACTTCTTCTCAATAACCAAAAGGTCGAGGGTACTGATATTGGGCCTGTAGTATGCCTGGATGAAGGACTTCCAAGTTTATTCAAATGAATGACCTTGACTTATATTCAAGGTCACAATGATTGAAAATGTTAAAAACCTTTAAAATAACGTCTTTTGAATAACCAAGAGGCCTAGGGTGATGATATTTGGCTAGTAGCACGCTGGGATGAAGGGCTACAAAGATTGTTCAACTGAATGACCTTGACATATACACAGGGGTCAAATATGAGGGGAAAAAACTTTAAACGACTTCTTCTTAATAAGCAAAAGGCCAAGGGTGACGATATTTGGCCACTTAACATGCTGTGATGAAGGACTACCAAGTGAATGACCTTCGTCCATATTCAAGGTAACAGTGGTCAATATATGTTTAAATCTTTAAATGATTTGTTCTGTATAACCAAAAGGTCTAGGGTAATGAAATTTTGCCAGAAGCATGCTGGGTTGGAAGACTATAAACTCTGTTCAACCTAATGTCCTTGTTCGAAATTCAAGGTCACAGGCGTCATATGTTTAAAACTATTAATGGGTTCTTATGAATCAAATACTAATATTCTGCCTGTAGCTGTATTTTAGTCAATTTTTAAGATTACAAGTGTGAGATTAATACCAGGTGAGCGATGTAGGCCCATTTAGATTTCATGCATGCGTAAGCATTGGCTGTGTTGTGTATATGATGGCACACTGCATGATGAATATTTCATAACAACCTGTGTCAGGGTGTCTATTCGCAAACTTAATAAATATGACCAGCTGATTTTTTTAAAAATGTGATACTATCATCTCCAAAGGAACATTCACGACGCGGAAATAATTTCATTCTATATTCTTCTGATGATTGAAGTATATTGTGCCGAAATTAACGGCGAGTTCTCTAACTCTAACGGATGACATTATGTAAAGCAACCCCACACGACTGGTATGTTAACGAGCTTTGTATGTGTATCCTGTAAACCCAACAGGATATGAACGGTGTTATACGTTTTCCTTCCCATCATTCGATGACACACATTCAAAACTGGTTCACCGGAGACAACACGTTGCCACACATTTTACAGTTTGGCTAATGGCTAATGTTAACTGGTTACAATTAAGCAGGCGTACAGGGACGCATGTAAAATTCATTACATGTTTTTTACAATAACTCGTCACAGTACCAGAACTCTTGTCTGGAACCACAGAACACTGGTGCCGTCACATTAACGAGTTTGAGCAGCGATATTAGTCGTTTATAAGCGCTGACCTCCTGTCACAGGAGCGTGTTAGTTCATTGTTATGGCGATACCTACCAATCTGTATACAGTGGAGAAATGGGTGTGTTATGACGGAATCCCTTCAATGGGCTAGTTCTGCAGCGAAATGCCTTGTAAAGTGGTTTGAACTTGAAATACGATTTCAGTAGCTCGTCTCTTCGTGTGTTTATGACTGGGTATATTGGTCAAAAGGAATATGTTTTTTTTGTTAAATTGAAGGCATGATTTCTTGTACCGTAGAATTGGGAACTATTTTTATTCAGTTTGTGTGAAGGACCAAACATCAAAGATCAGATGCCTGCCACGTCATGACTTTCGCCCACCAATAGCCTCATTCTGGAGTGAAATGATTCGTTTCCAGTTGTGAAAATTTCATCATAGTAAAAATGCCACTGAAAGGAGGAGCAACGATTGTCAGAAGAGAGTCTCAGAAAGCTCTCACTAAGTCATCGAGACCAAACAGTGAAAACCCAAAGAAAAAAACTTTAAAGAAAAAGTCCTCAAACCTCAGTCGTAGCAACATCGTTTACGAGGAACCGACAAATCTGAAACCTCTTCGAAAGAAAAAATCATTCAAAAACGACACTCAAGCAACACGCCCTGACGATGCCGAATTGTTGATTGAAAATGGCAGTGGCACAGGAAAACACCGTCCTGATGACGTTAACAACGTGAACGGACAGCCGAGGATTAATAAGGTTTTTAACATTGATATGACAACTAACTGTTCATATTAAAATACACAATACGCCTAAATGTTTATATTAAAATACACATGATGTCTCAATGTCCATTGACATTTTATATGGCAATGTCCATATAAAAATACATATGATGTTAAAAAGTTCAAACTAAAATACACATAATGTCAAAATATTCATACTAGAATAGATACGATGTCAGAATATTCATACTAAAATACACATGAGTCTTTTTTTTTCAAAACATTTTTTTTCGGGTTGGTAAGTATGGATTTTTTTTTACACAATCAATAAAAATTTCTATTAGACGTCTCGATGACTAGTACGATATGTACACTGTCACCTTCATCAGACCAATGACCAGTGAAGTGTATATACACAAAGGTGTAAAATGTGTACGAGTTGTCCACAAAATCGATTTCGGCTACGCTATAAGCGTATGTACAATAGCTGTTATATATGTACCGAAATGACTCGATTCAGCTACGCTTTGTTTATTGCTTGGTCATAGATGTGCGAGAGTCTTTGAGGCCCCTCATCTCGATTTAGAACTGGCCCACTGCGGCGTTTCCAGATGGCTTCCTTTATCTGCCACTTGAACAGATAGCTTCATTAAAATTATGTTATATGAGTTATTCATAAACACCATAGTTATGTTTTGTTGCAGTTTCAGGCAAGTTCCCAAGATGCTTTACCAGAAGAGGGAATGAGGCAGCACAGATCGGTAGACTCCGGGGGACGGGAATCTCTAGCGAGGTAAGCTCATTGTTAGTTCACATCAATCAGGGAAATTCAGAACTTTAGTTCAGTAGTGGACTTGTGCGTTCATTTCTGTTGTTTGTCTTCCATTTCAACATCGGCAACAAAACGCCAGGCATAGAACGTAAGATGTTTCGAAACACCTTCAGCTCATAAGTGAGCATCATCTGAGATCTAGCAAAAGTGAGGTAATCGTTGTTTGCCCAATGGCGTGTCCACAAGAATCCAATAGCAGCATCTTCGCTCCGTCAATTACCCATCATAAGTCATCTTGAGCAGGCGTCGTTCTCAACGACGTACAAATTCCTGCAGCATCAGGTTGCTTTTTGGTACTCCAGCCGGGCAGTCAATCTGATTATATAATCATGTTATTCTGACCATTTATTATATAATGTTTCAGAGTCCGCTCGTCCCCCGCCGGCCTGACAGATGGAGAAGCGGATATTATCGCGGCCATAGACATCGGTACGACCTATTCTGGATATAGCTTCGGCATTGTGGAAGATTTGAACAAAGACAGGACGGCCATGTTCATCAACAAGACATGGATTTCAGGCAATCCTCGTTTGACCACCATGAAGGCCCCCACGTCTGTCTTGTTTACCCCAGAGAAACGCTTCCACTCGTTTGGATATGAGGCGGAGTGGAAGTACAGTCAACTAGCAGCCGACAAGGTCAATGGCGGATGGTACTACTTCCGGCGCTTCAAAATGCCACTGCTGTCAGATGAAGTTAGTGTTTTTCAAACTATAAGCGTTTTATATCAATGAAGATGGTGGCACCGATTTTGTTGTTGTTGAGTGTATGGTCAAACGAGATAAAACGAAGGTTAATATTAATTCGAAATCACGTTAGTTTCAAATGCTGACAAGACAGAGCGAAAAAATGACATTTGTTAATACTCGATTTTTAACATAATGCTACGGAGACATCGTTGTGTTCAGAAAATGTATGTCAACATAGAATGTTAGGTTATTGAATATGATTTCGAAGGTCAGTACATTTTCATTGTCTGTTTTCGAGCTTTTTTGATAGTAAACCCCAACATACGTGTATGTAAACATTCATTGAGACACTGGGCAGTGAGCCATACAGATTATTGATACCTCTGTACCGCTTGTTACTTACTCGACGTGACTGCATTATTTAGTAGGCCACGTTATTGTCATGTATACACAGCTACCTGTTCAGGCGCCAATTCCCTAGATACGGAGGCTGTGTTCTACCCTACCTATACCTACCTACCTAGCTACGGTCCTATCTCGTGGTAATCGATACTAGGTCGGGTATACATGCTTGGTTGTATGTCTTATTACACGCTACCACTAACGAGCCCATATCGCCAACAAGCTTCCGTATCAATATCCGGGAGACCGTTTGTGTCAAGTAGATATGTATACTATATACATATATGCCGTATCGATGTTTCACGTGTTGGGCTATCGTTGTAGGTTTTCGCTGAATTAATGCAATTGTCGTTGTAATAAAATGACCAGTGCTCTATTTTACATAAGCTGAGGTCAATTTCAAATCAATGATATTTTAATCGTTCTTATAATCTAAAACAAAGTATTCTTGTGGGACTGAAAATTATCACCAGTTTGTAATTACATACAGAAATACAGATAACTTTGTATGTTGTTACAAAATATTTGTAAACATTTATCTTTGCTCGAGAAGCAGTGTTCTAATGATGAAGTACCACATAATCCGCTTGGAGAGGTCAACATCACGTTTGCCGTTCGTACCTGGTTACAAAAATGCCAACACGTGAATATGTGTATTGACCTCTGTCAAATAACGCCTTTATCTCCACCATTATTAACATCAATGAATACACAAATTTAAGAACCGTTATCTGTACCACATATCGGTAACCGCAGATCTATATTTTGCAGTCAACTGCATTTTGAGAAATATGTATATCCAGCTTCAATAAAATATAAGAACAAAACAAATATCATTTTCTTCTTTCCGATATTATGTTACAAAGGCAAGATGCTGAATTGACAATACAGAACCTATTGTTAGCATAATTATGGTCTTGTGGTGTCGAGGAAACAGCCTGTGTTAGTACAGTGGTAGCAACTAATAACCAACACAAGTGATGCTGATGGTGGGTTGAACCTTTCTCACCGTTACCTACATATATGTACTGTATGTATTCGCAACAGTTAAAGGACGAAGGGTACGTGCTTTTTCCCGACTCGTTATTTGACTCTGCCAGTATAAAGATCTGTCATACAGTGTAGATTCAGTAGCAGTGGTGGAGAGGTCAGCAGGGGGTTATTATCACAGATCACCATACAGATAATCCCGGGGTCTCTACAGAGAAACACCTCCGTGAGATAACACTATAAGGAAAGTAAGAGCTAATTCAGACATTACCTGTTTCAGAGCGTAGCCCCACGCAAACATGCCATTTGGACAGTTGACGTAGTATATATGATGTAATTGCTCTGTATCTATTACTAATTACAGTTGACTTATATTTATTTTAAAGGAGCATGCATGTAACGATTTTTTCTTTGATCCCAGAACCTTAACACTACGACCAGTATTATCGACGATACCGGGAAACCACTGAGAGCAGCCATGATCTACGGCACTGTATTAAAGACTCTCAAATCGGCCCTAGTGGAGAACCTGGCCACGTCCATGAAAAGTTGCACGGTACAGTGGGTGACAGAGAACTTTATTTTCCGTTGGGTTATCACACACCCTGCAGGATGGTCAGACGACGCCAAACAGTTCCTCAGACTGGCCGCCAAACAGGTAATTATATATTATAATTCACCCGCGTTAAAATGGATCGTCGTTTAATGTTCGTCGTTATATAAATGTATAGTCCATAATGCAAACGGACTGAAGTGATCCTGGAAGGTGTCTCCCTGTGTCACATTACTCTATCCAGACATTGAGTTTACCCGATCCTTTTCTCTCGACTAGATATGACCACTGGTCATCCTCGATACTCTGTTCAGATAGCGAAAGTGAGCGTAACCCCTGGCGCATCGAGGATGACCGATGATGAGATTTAGAACAGCGCATATCAGATGAATATCAGTGGTACCGTTTATATTTGGTATAAATAGTGCTTCGCCGACAACGTATTTGATTTTGTTCTGAACAACAGTCTTTCAAAATAAATCAATGACAAAGATTTGGATGACATTCGGTATATATTTTCAGTATATTTTTTTCCCCTTCTTTGCTAATATAAGTATTATAATATTCTCTTTGTCTGTGGCTTGGCACTTCTTATGTGATTGATCATCCTCTAAACAAATGCTTGAAACTTTTGGATGCTATTTCATAATCCTTTGACGAGAAATCCTTCTTATTTAGTAGTTTCCGTAACCAGTAATACTGTTGTTTCATTAGATGTGTAATGTGCATTGAAATGCTTTTGAAAACTTGCTTAATTGTAACTTTTTAGCTCTAAGCAATGTAGATATCTTCCATGTGTTATATTGTTTGTGTCTGAGCTGTCACCTGTCTGTATAACTGAGTGAGTTATAAATTAAGATATAAGGAACTATTGGAAATTGGAAATGATATACGCACTTTGTGAAACAGAAAAGATTATGTAGACTGTACTGATGTCAGACAAGATATTATTTATATATATATAACATATCATTAAAGGGGATCACATAATTATAAATGTAGCGTACGAGTTTTACCTGTTAAAAAGAAGCAGCTTATTCCCGAATATACTCTCTCAGTAAATGTACTATTTCTATTGGCTGCTTGTTAAAGATGTTCTGTGCGGAGAGCATTGATACACATATTAAGATACTGAACATATTGCATCAATTTAAGTCCAGCTGTAAACCATGACAAAGAAAGTTTACTACCCAAACCGGTAGCACTCACTAAAGAAGGCGTTGTAAATTATCAAAACAAAATAGTTTTGACAAAGCAGTTCGTTTTCAGAAAAATAGAAGTTTGAAAACATCAGTTCAACACCATATGTAGTATTCATCATTAAGTTGAAAACGCGATAGAAATAACTAGTCCAGCAGTTAAGGATGGTTAGAAAAGTTCATTTTGTATTCACTAACCTTTTTGATAAAGGTATATAGTAAAGTTCAATGCATCTAAATCACAGTTTAGCAAATTTATTATTGAGGTTTTCATAGATAGAGATATGGTAGGTTGGTTTTGGAAAGTATTGTATATGGACATATGAGAAGATCTTTCTTAAACCACTAAGGAAATTATACCATCTTTTAATGATGTTAGGAAAACCTATTGAAAAAAGGTAATAAGTATGTAGGTCAATGAGAAAATAACGTTAGGCGAAAGACATATGGTACGTCACTGTAAATGTTCTATGAGAATGAAAAACTGAACCAATAAAACTAAAACATCTTAACGATCTCAGCCAGTAAAAACATATCTGCATTGTCCTTCCCTGAAATGCCACATAATCAACAGGAAGTGTTCAAAAATGTATTTTTGTATACATTTGTATTGGATGTCATGTATCACATTTGCTCGCAACATCTCCTCGAGATAATATTCGCTGAATCGAACTGATTCAACGGACGTAGCTGTTAAGTTCATGGTTTTGTGTGTTATAGGCCAGTATACCGGATATTGTACTTGTACCGGAACCGGAAGCAGCAGCGATGTACTGTCATATCAGCAACCTTCATCGTATCAACACACGGAATGGAGAAATAATTTGTATTCAAAAACAAGGTCTTCACTACTTGGTCGTAGACTTAGGAGGTAGGTTCACCTCGAAGATACCTTCTCTGGTTTGTGTTCTTGTGGAGGGCTTTTAATATCAAATATCACGAGATTGTCCGTTATATTCCTCTGATGTAATCCATTGTATTTTATTGTTATATCCCATGGACTGTTATATTTCTTTGATAATTTTATTCCATGTGGAAAACTCATTGTATTTTCTTAACATATTTCATTCCATGTGGAAACTCATTGTATTTTCTTATCATATTTCATGAAATGTACCGTTTTATATTTTTGTGTGTTTATATATTCCATGAAATGTACCGTTATACTTCTTTGATATATTCTTTAAAGTGGAAATGACCCATTGTATTTTCTTGATATATTTCCTTAAAGTGAAAATGACCCATTGTATTTTCTTTATATGTTCAATAAAGTGGAAATGACCCATTGTATTTTCTTGATATATTCCTTAAAGTGGAAATGACCCATTGCATTCTCTTTATATATTCCTTAAAGTGGAAACGACCCATTGTATTTTCTTGATATATTCCTTAAATTGGAAATGACCCATTGTATTTTCTTTATATATTCTTAAAAATGGAAATGACCCATTGTATTTTCTTGATATATTCCTTAAAGTGGAAATGACCCATTGTATTTTCTTTATATGTTCCTTAAAGTGGAAATGACCCATTGTATTGTCTTGATATATTCCTTAACGTGGAAATGACCCATTGTATTTTCTTGATATATTCCTTAAAGTGGAAATGACCCATTGTATTGTCTTGATATATTTCTTAAATTGGAAATGACCCATTGTATTTTCTCGATTCATTCTTTAAAATGGAAATGACCCTTTGTATTTTCCTGATATATTCCTTAGAGTGGAAATGACCAATTGTATTTTCTTGATATATTCCTTAAAGTGGAAATGACCCAATGTATTTTCTTGATATATTCCTTAAAGTGGAAATGACCAATCATATTTTCTTGATATATTCCTTAAAGTGGACCGTTATAGTTTGTATGTTCCATGCAATGACTTATTGTATTTTAATTTTTTTTCGTGAGATTGTCCGTTATACAAAATTGTTTCTTTACATCTCTGACAGGAGGAACTGTGGACACAACAATCCACGAGTTTGACGATGAAAACAAGATAAATGAACTTCACAGCACATGTGGCGCAGTGTTTGGCGGGTTACGGGTAGATGGTGCCTTCGTTGAGTTCATGATGAAGGTCATCGGGTTCGAAGAGATGGACAAATTTGCTCAAAGTTTCCGCGGGGATTTACTGACCCTTCACAAAGAGTTCGAGTCTAAAAAACGGGTGTTTGATCCCACCTCCCAAGATTACATTTCAATCAAAGTTCCAGCAATACTACGAAGGATATATGAAGTGAATGCAAAACAGCCCCTCCAACTTAAGGTGGACAACTCTGAATTTGGGGACCTTGTGAAAATGCACGGTGATAACATTAATATTGACCCGGAAATCTTCGACGATTTTTTCAAATCTGCTGGAGAACTAATTTTGACACACGTGATGAAAGTACTTAGCTCCAAAAAAGGCAGAAACGTGAAGACAATCGTAATGGTCGGTGGTTTTGCTCAGGCGGCAAGCATCCAAAGTTTAATGAGGAAGAAGTTCCCGGATATGACGATTCTTATGCCGAATGAACCGGAACTGGCTGTGTTGAAGGGCGCCGTGCTTTACGGACATGAGTTTGCGCCGATCATAAAGATGGATGCAAAATATTCGTACGGAATATCCATAGCGTTACCTTTCCATAGGCACGACCATCACGAGGACAAAAGATTCAATGCAAATGGCGTGGATCTGTGCACGGACATCTACAGCGAACAGATCCGCAAAGGGGAGACCGTCCGTATAGGCGATTTCGTTACAAAAACCAGCTTGTTTGTGAACAGAAAAAGTCAAAAGTTTTTATCTCTTCCTATGTTTCTGCACACAGGTGCCGAATCTTCGGTGTACACCACAGATGCGAGCTGCTATTTTCTTGGTAAGATGCAGATTTCGCTTGCTTCTGATCGAGACCTCAATGCGCCCATTGTAGTCCGAATGGGACTTACCTACTCGGAACTTCTAGTGGAGGTTGTTGACGAAAGTAATGGCCGGACAGTACGAGATACATTCCTAGATTCACCATTAAAGAATGATTAACAGTCTTACATTCTCTGTACTGAATCATGGTGTTATACTTCGTAAGGAATGTGTTATCCGATAAGCTTCATGCGGGATTTAACGGAAATTGAAAACTCTGGATCAACTTTAAGGTACAGCTGTACTCTTGTACTAAGGATGAATACATTGCGTCAGCGATGCGGGTTAATTCTTGCTCACTTGCCTGGTACACAGACTCGCTCATTACCAGTAAAGGTAGGGAAACTCAAAAGAACCGTTTCAAAGGATGATCGCAGATCGTGATGAGAGAGAAAGGGAAGGCCGTGGTAAAAAGCCGAGTAGACAAATTAATCAAATGAGATTCCAAGGCAGTACACTGTTTGATGTACCTATTCAGTGGCTGAAAATCTATAAAGCAGTGTCCTGGCCATGGCAAGCCACGGAGTGGAATGCGTCGGTAGAATCTGTGAACTGAAGTTTTCATTGACAACTCTATAGACGTCGAATGAATGCCGGGTAAACTAGTAACTCCAAGTGTCGTCGTGTTCTGGTCCCGTTTGGTAAGGAAGGCATTATGTATTACAGAATAATCGCTGAATTGTGCAATGACGATCCGTTTTAAAATAATTGCCTTTTGTGAATATATGCTCCAACATTTCTTTTTAAATAGGTCAACACGTGACTATCCCGTGCAGAGCGTGCAGTAATGACGTGAAAACCATTGATATACTGTATATACTTAATGTAAGGCGGGTTTCCGCTTAAATAGCAAACTGTGATACATAAAGTGTACGTTATATGTTTGTTGACACACACCTGTGTGTGAATCTTTTGTTTAATTTATGTATTCCCATGTCGCTATTATTCCGAATAACCTCAATGAAATATGTATCTCTCCAAAAGCGTTGGCATTATTTCACTTTTGGAAATATAGAAAGCGTCCTATTTATTTTGGGTATCAAAAGATCATTAATAAAATAATTACAAAGGCTATTTTGGTCCTGGCCTCTGCCCACACTGCAGCTAACATTTCAACAGAACTTTCACCTTTCGGGCTATTTGTGCAGTCAGTTCGATTAGCTGCCCAATTGAACGCATTGCTATTTACCAGCTCCTATCATAGAAACCCCATGTTCTTGGTACAGTAAATATCCCGTATAGAGGGAAGTTTTAGCGTATCAAACCGTCTTATCAATTTTCAAAATAAAATATCGTGTCTTGAAAATACAAATGTCAAATATTATAAAGGGCTTTGTCCTTCATCTGTTTATGAGAATGGAGTTTGTCCGTCATTTATTAATGATAATGGAGTTTGTCCTTCATCTATTAATGAGAATGGAGTTAGTCCTTTTTTTTATTAATGAGAATGGAGTTTGTCCTTCATCTATTAATTGAAATGGAGTTTGTCTTCAATTATTAATTAAATGGAGTTTGTCTTCATTTATTAATTAAAATGGAGTTTGTCCTTCATCTATTAATTAAAATGGAGTTTGTCCTCCATCTATTACTGAAAATGGAGTTTGTCCTTCATTTATTAATGAGAATGGAGTTTGTCCTTCATCTATTGATTAAATGGAGTTTGTCTTCATTTATTAATTAAATGGAGTTTGTCTTCATTTATTAATTAAAATGGAGTTTGTCCTTCATCTATTACTTTAAAATGGAGTTTGTCTTCATTTATTAGTAAGTATAGAACTTGTCCTTCATTTATTAATAAAAATGGAATTCGCCCTTCATTAATTAGTGAGTGTGGAGCTTGCCCTTCATTAATTAGTGAGTATGGAGCTTGCCCTTCATTAATTAGTGAGTATGGCGCTTGCCCTTCATTAATTAGTGAGTATGCAGTTTTGTCCTTCATTAATTTATGAGTATGCTAGTTTGTCTTTCATTAAATAAATGAATATGGAGTTATGACTTCTTTTACTCGTGAATATCGAGTTTGTCCTTCATTAATAGATGCACTTTGTCCCTCAGTATAATTTTAGAAAAGAGACTGTCCCTCATTAATTGACAAATATGGCATATGTCCCTTATTACCATGTGAGTATGGGATATGTCCTTCAGTCATTGATGAGTATGATGCTGAATTTATCGATATTCCAGTCAATTCCTTAAAACATTTACATTTTCTGTTTTGTTTTTTGTTGCTCCCCAGGGAGTTGAGAAAGGTTTTGGCTGGTTGCAAAGGCCCTATAATCACGGATAATTCTTTGTGAACCGCTTTGAGACGACCTACGAACTTGGTTGTGATAAAGCGATATATAAGAACCTCGAATTATTATTATCATTTTTATGTTAAATCGTATTTTTTACATCGATGAAGTGGTATGACGTCATCTAAATCGCTACTTCTAGTGCTAAAATCTGTAAATACCTATTTAGGAACAAATTGCTCTTGGATGCTGTTCCTATGCTTTGGTTCACAATAACTACAGTGTAAATGAATGTAAAAAGTATATATATATGTATTATTTATATATCATGATCATTATCAGACCTAGAATAAATGCGTAGTTGGAACTAGTCCTCGCTATCATCAGCGGTGCTCCGAGCACTCTATACTGCCCCTTTGTCAGAACGATTTACACTGCCTGAGCGCTCTATACTGCCCCGTGTCAGAACGATTTACACTGCCTGAGCACTCTATACTGCCCCAGTGTCAGAACGATTTACACTGCCTGAGCACTCTATACTGCCCCTGTGTCAGAACGATTTCCGCTGCCTGAGCTCTCTATACTGCCCCAGTGTCAGAACGATTTCCGCTGCCTGAGCACTATATACTGCCCCTGTGTCGGAACGATTTACACTGCCTGCGCACTCTATACTGCCATGTGTCAGAACGATTTCCGCTGCCTGAGCACTATATACTGCCCCTGTGTCGGAACGATTTACGCTGCCCGAGCACTCTATACTGACCCTGTGTCAGAACGACTGACACTGCCTGAACACTCTATACTTCCCCTGTGTCAGAACGGCTTACACTGCCTGAGCCCTCTAGACTGCCCCTGTGTCAGAACGACTTACACTGCCTGAACACTCTATACTGCCGCTGTGTCAGAACGACTTACACTGCCTGAGCACTCTATACTGCCCCTGTGTCAGAACGACTTACACTACCTGAGCACTCTAGTGTTCAGACTTAACAGGTAATAGAGGACCTAAGCACTATTCGGTAAATTCTACAGAATTTATCTAACATTTTCAATATCGTCAGCTATGTAACCAGGAGACGTTAAGTGGCGAGAGAAATTATTTTCAGTGCTTAAATTGATATATATATACATTGTGTATCGGTGGTATATATTTCTAAATACATTGTGTATATGTAATATGAAAACGAATGTAAAAATGGTGTATCACATTACACCGATTTCATATACCAAGATAGGAGCAGACGATATGTCCTTGACATAAGCGGAACCTTTAAAAACGGTATCAAAATCGTGAACTATCTACAATCTTTGTTTTTTGTTTAGTCACTTATGTAACAGGCGTCCTTCGTAGTGGTATATATTTCTAAATCACAAAATGTAGGCCGATTTACGTACATATTGAGGAACTATGAGTTAAGAACACCGAATGGCTATATAGCCGGAACGAAATATGATCTAGTTATTACAACCAGGAAATTACTGGCTTCTAGAAGACAAATATGTCTATTGAAAAGCTTTTTAAAAGGTAAAGAGGTGAACACGTAGAAGTCCTTTTGCAAAATGAATGTGTGGAGATACAAATTATCATTAAAAGATGCAATGATGTAACATCTATAGCATTCTTACTCGGTGGTGGCTATCAAAACCTGCTACGTATTACACTGTGTAGCATCAATTATATCAAGGGAATGGCCGGTTCATACTACAGGCTTGTCCGAGAACATACTAGCCATTTTCACCGATAACTGATATTTCTTGTTGATATATAATTATGTCTTCATACACCAATGTCTGTAAATCTGTTAAAAAGTCATTTATCTGAGGCAAGGTCCAAACTCGGACTAGCTAAACTTTTACAATCGGACTAGCTAAACTTTTACAAAGTCTATCATCATGGAGCAATACAAACCTAGGCTACCTTAATTGTGTAACGCAATCCAAACGGTTGGGCCAGAGTTGTTCGACAAAGCCTTGCAAGGCCTGCAAAGACATGTGCAGGTCCGCCAGGATTTATACCCGTAAAATGTTACATTTAAAATCAGAAGAACCGGCTGTTCCACATAAACGAAACGACCCACAATCAGGCAAAGCGATTCTTTCAATATAATAAAGAGTTATTCCACAAGTATACTTGGTGAGTCATGAAAATCAATTGTTCAAAGAGAGCATTTTTCATAGCGCCAAAAACTGGGTCGCGTATCAGCATCACGAATGGAAATGCTCAGTAATCTAACCCCACAAACGGGTATCCATAATGGGTAGGGTAGTCTCTGTTTTCCTTTAATGTTAAACGGTTACATTTAGGACCGCGGCGATAAATAAACGTCACACAGTCACCACCTGTACTAAACTGGGACATCTGTGACGTCATAACCCCATCAATAGATGTATACTTGTAAATAAAATGGGTATTTTTGTACGAGAATGGAGTAGGTTATTTGTGTCTATTTAAATGACTCTTTCACTGACATAAGGAGAGAAAAAAAGGATTCAACATATGTCAACACCATTCGGATATGTTATAATCAGACAATGTCACGTCACTGGTTGACAAACTCTTGATTTTGTCGGTGAATAATGTTTTGTGATAAGGGACTAAAACACCAAGCATTTAAAAGATAAACAACAATTTGTTTAAATTTAATTTGATTTGTTGTTTGATAATATGAGATTTATAATAAGAATGATAGCACTGTATCACAGGGTAAATAAAAGCAAATAATTGTAATCATCAATGTGTTACGGTTTTTTTTTCACGAACAAACAATCAAAAGCGTATCTCAAACATGTAGCCATCTTCACCCGGAAGCGGAAGTAGATTTCCAAATAAAGAAAGTTATAGCATATTTTCAAATGAATTGAAGAATTGGTTATTAAGAACAACAGAGTAGGATATCATAACAGAAAGCTATGTCTGTAAGAGATAGCAGAGAGATATCATAGCAGTAAGAAATCCTAACAGAAAGCTATGTCTGTAAGAGATAGCAGAGAGATAGCATAGCAGTAAGAAATCCTAACAGAAAGCTATGTCTGTAAGAGATAGCAGAGAGATATCATAGCAGTAAGAAATCCTAACAGAAAGCTATGTCTGTAAGAGATAGCAGAGAGATATCATAGCAGTAAGAAATCCTAACAGAAAGCTATGTCTGTAAGAGATAGCAGAGAGATATCATAGCAGTAAGAAATCCTAACAGAAAGCTATGTCTGTAAGAGATAGCAGAGAGATATCATAGCAGTAAGAAATCCTAACAGAAAGCTATGTCTGTAAGAGATAGCAGAGAGATATCATAGCAGTAAGAAATCCTAACAGAAAGCTATGTCTGTAAGAGATAGCAGAGAGATATCATAGCAGTAAGAAATCCTAACAGAAAGCTATGTCTGTAAGAGATAGCAGAGAGATATCATAGCAGTAAGAAATCCTAACAGAAAGCTATGTCTGTAAGAGATAGCAGAGAGATATCATAGCAGTAAGAAATCCTAACAGAAAGCTATGTCTGTAAGAGATAGCAGAGAGATATCATAGCAGTAAGAAATCCTAACAGAAAGCTATGTCTGTAAGAGATAGCAGAGAGATATCATAGCAGTAAGAAATCCTAACAGAAAGCTATGTCTGTAAGAGATAGCAGAGATATCATAGCAGTAAGAAATCCTAACAGAAAGCTATGTCTGTAAGAGATAGCAGAGAGATATCATAGCAGTAAGAAATCCTAACAGAAAGCTATGTCTGTAAGAGATAGCAGAGAGATATCATAGCAGTAAGAAATCCTAACAGAAAGCTATGTCTGTAAGAGATAGCAGAGAGATATCATAGCAGTAAGAAATCCTAACAGAAAGCTATGTCTGTAAGAGATAGCAGAGAGATATCATAGCAGTAAGAAATCCTAACAGAAAGCTATGTCTGTAAGAGATAGCAGAGAGATATCATAGCAGTAAGAAATCCTAACAGAAAGCTATGTCTGTAAGAGATAGCAGAGAGATATCATAGCAGTAAGAAATCCTAACAGAAAGCTATGTCTGTAAGAGATAGCAGAGAGATATCATAGCAGTAAGAAATCCTAACAGAAAGCTATGTCTGTAAGAGATAGCAGAGAGATATCATAGCAGTAAGAAATCCTAACAGAAAGCTATGTCTGTAAGAGATAGCAGAGAGATATCATAGCAGTAAGAAATCCTAACAGAAAGCTATGTCTGTAAGAGATAGCAGAGAGATATCATAGCAGTAAGAAATCCTAACAGAAAGCTATGTCTGTAAGAGATAGCAGAGAGATATCATAGCAGTAAGAAATCCTAACAGAAAGCTATGTCTGTAAGAGATAGCAGAGAGATATCATAGCAGTAAGAAATCCTAACAGAAAGCTATGTCTGTAAGAGATAGCAGAGAGATATCATAGCAGTAAGAAATCCTAACAGAAAGCTATGTCTGTAAGAGATAGCAGAGAGATATCATAGCAGTAAGAAATCCTAACAGAAAGCTATGTCTGTAAGAGATAGCAGAGAGATATCATAGCAGTAAGAAATCCTAACAGAAAGCTATGTCTGTAAGAGATAGCAGAGAGATATCATAGCAGTAAGAAATCCTAACAGAAAGCTATGTCTGTAAGAGATAGCAGAGAGATATCATAGCAGTAAGAAATCCTAACAGAAAGCTATGTCTGTAAGAGATAGCAGAGAGATATCATAGCAGTAAGAAATCCTAACAGAAAGCTATGTCTGTAAGAGATAGCAGAGAGATATCATAGCAGTAAGAAATCCTAACAGAAAGCTATGTCTGTAAGAGATAGCAGAGAGATATCATAGCAGTAAGAAATCCTAACAGAAAGCTATGTCTGTAAGAGATAGCAGAGAGATATCATAGCAGTAAGAAATCCTAACAGAAAGCTATGTCTGTAAGAGATAGCAGAGATATCATAGCAGTAAGAAATCCTAACAGAAAGCTATGTCTGTAAGAGATAGCAGAGAGATATCATAGAAAATAGCATCACATCAATATAAAACAGTAAGATATCATAGCATTGACATATCAATAGCATAACAGAAAGATAAGACATCATAACAATAATATATCTTAACATCACTAAGATATCATAACAGTGACATGTCAAAACACTACGATAGCACAACAGCCAGAATTCATCAAGATAAGACATCAATAATAATATATCTTAACATCACTAAGATATCATAACAGTGACATGTCAAAACACTACGATAGCACAACAGCCAGAATGCATCAAGATAAGACATCAATAATAATATATCTTAACATCACTAAGATATCATAACAGTGACGTGTCAAAACACTACGATAGCACAACAGCCAGAATTCATCATGATAAGACATCATAACAATAATATATCTTAACAACACTAAGACATCATAACAGTGACATGTCAAAACACTAAGATATCATAACAGTGACATGCCAAAACACTACGATAGCACAACAGCCAGAATTCATCAAGATAAGACATCATAACAATAATATATCTTAACACGCTATGACATCATAACAATAATATATCTTAACACGCTAAGACATCATAACAATAATATATCTTAACAACACTAAGACATCATAGATATCTTAACAACACTAAGATATCATAACAGTGACATGCCAAAACACTACGATATCATAACAGTGACATGTCAAAACACTACGATAGCACAAGAATTTCAATTCGTCGGCCATTTTGAAAATGTGTATTAATGTGTATTTCTTTGGCTTCACAAAAGGCCAAAATTTCACCTTCTTTGACACTAGATTGATCTCTTAAATTGTCATTGTGTCGCCATTTTTAATTGTAGCAGGTTCAATTTTGCTGTACAACTTTATAATGTTCAATATGATAAAAATAGTGTGCAACAAAGTGGAGAATTATACATTATTGATATTAATTTTCTATACGTATTTAGTGTAACTGAAGCACTTTTGATTTTTGACCCCAAAAAAGCTGAAAAATAACACAAATAATAATGGGACAAAAAAAGAAGCACACGAACCCCCATTTGTGTGGCTGTTTTAGAAAGAGAAACACATTTTCTTTTGATTTCTTTTTGAATCAAGCATTTAATCTGCAAAAAATGGTGAAAAAATGAATATTTTTTCATTAACAAATAAGGGGTAGGGTTAACTTAAATCGCCTTTCTGAGTTAAAAGAATAAGATTAAGAAATTTTACTTCCATAATTTAAAAGAAATAATATTTTTATCAATTCTACAAACATTCATACATATTTGATAACACACTTGGAAGAAATTGTATGAATTTGTTCTGCAAATGGTCAAAACCAAAAATATCACCTAAAATCACATATTGTGTTAAATTGGTATCTTTGACCGACCATAGCACAAAAACAAAAGGACCTATATTTTGTTTTTTTCATTTTCTACTATGCCACTTACTCTTTAACTTTTCACGAAAAAACAAAATACTCGAGATATATACACATTGAAAATGTGCAGCCACTATACTCAAAGAAATGCGTGAATACAATGTAAGTAGTGTCATTTTTGGCGTCATGTGCTAAAGACGGCACATTTGATAATATGGCTGCGCCCAATCTTGAATGCGCGATTCGACGCATTTTTTTTCTGACAACTCTTCGTGTTTCTTGCATAATAACTTTACACAATTCTAGAAGGTACACAAATTCTCAATACCCCGACATTCGTTCGCGTAAATTGTTACTTTCATTTTGAAGTCTCATGGAACTGAAACCTTTTACAAGTCATTTTTTTTTCTGATACAGAAATTACATGCAATGGTAATTACGCCATATATAGACGACACGCGTCAATAATAGATACGATTGTGTCAGAGTCCCAAGTAACGGCGACACTCCCGAGACTGGGTGGATGTAGTAACGGCGACACTGCCGAGATTGGGTGGATGTAGTAAAGGCGACACTCCCGAGAATGGGTGGATGTAGTAACGGCGACACTCACTAGATTGGGTGGATGTAGTAACTGCGTCACTCCCGAGACTGGGTGGATGGAGTAACGGCGACACTCCCGAGACTGGTTGGATGTAGTAACGGCGACACTCACGAGACTGGGTGGATGTAGTAACGGCGACCCTCCCGAGATTGGGTGGATGTAGTTACGGCGACACTCCCGAGACTGGGTTGATTTAGATACACACTACAGTAACACTAACAGAATACCACACAGACAGTTTATGTATCAAACAGTCATAGAATACAAGACGATAAAGTGAGGGGTTGTTTAAAACGCGTTCAATAGGCACAGTTCTACCAGTAGCATGAATAGGGATACGATTGTGTCAGAGTCCCAAGTAACGGCGACACTCCCGAGACTGGGGGGATGTAGATACGAGTGTGTCAGAGACCCTAGTAACGGCGACCCTCCCGAGATTGGGTGGATGTAGTATCGGCGACACTCCCGAGACTGGGTAGATGTAGATACGAGTGTGTCAGAGTCCCTAGCAACGGCGACACTCCCGAGAACGGGTGGATGTAGTAACGGCGACCCTCCCGAGACTGGGTGGATGTAGTCACGGCAACATTCCCGAGACTGGGTGGATGTAGATCCGAGTGTGTCAGAGTCCCTAGTAGCGGCGACACTCCCGAGAACGGGTGAATGTAGTAACGGCGACACTCCCAAGATTGGGTGGAGGGAGTAACGGCGACACTCCCGAGACTGGTTGGATGTAGTAACGGCGACACTCACTAGATTGGGTGGATGTAGTAACTGCGTCACTCCCGAGACTGGGTGGATGTAGTCACGGCAACATTCCCGAGACTGGGTGGATGTAGAAACGGGGACACTCCCGAGACTGGGTGGATCTAGATACGAGTGTGTCAGAGTCCCTAGCAACGGCGACACTCCCGAGAACGGGTGGATGTAGTAACGGCGACACTCACGAGACTGGGTGGATGTAGTAACGGCGGCACTCCCGAGACTGGGTGGATGTAGGAACGGCGACACTCCCGAGACTGGGGGGATGTAGAAACGGCGACACTCCCGAGAGTGGGTGGATGTAGTAACGGCGACCCTCCCGAGATTGGGTGGATGTAGTAAAGGCGACACTCCCGAGAATGGGTGGATGTAGATACGAGGGAGACAGAGTCCATAGTAACGGCGACACTCTCGAGACTGGGTTGATTTAGATACACTAGACGACACGCGTCAATAATAGATACGATTGTGTCAGAGTCCCAAGTACCGGCGACACTCCCGAGACTGGGTGGGTGTAGTAACGGCGACACTCCCAAGATTGGGTGGATGGAGTAACGGCGACACTCCCGAGATTGGGTGGATGTAGTATCGGCGACACTCCCGAGACTGGGTTGATGTAGATACGAGTGTGTCAGAGTCTCTAGTAACGGCGACACTCCCGAGATTGGGTGGATGTAGTTACGGCGACACTCCCGAGACTGGGGGGATGTAGATACGAGTGTGTCAGAGTCCATAGTAACGGCGAAACTCCCGAGACTGGGTTGATTTAGATACACACTACAGTAACACTAACAGAATACCACACACACAGTTTATGTATCAGACAGTCATAGAATACAAGACGATAAAGTGAGGGGTTGTTTAAACCACGTTCAATAGGCACAGTTCTACCAGTAGCATGAATAGGGATACGATTGTGTCAGAGTCCCAAGTAACGGCGACACTCCCGAGAATGGGTGGATGTAGATACGAGGGAGACAGAGTCCATAGTAACGGCGACACTCCCGAGACTGGGTTGATTTAGATACACATTACAGTAACACTAACAGAATACCACACACACAGTTTATGTATCAAACAGTCATAGAATACAAGACGATAAAGTGAGGGGTTGTTTAAAACACGTTCAATAGGCACAGTTCTACCAGTAGCATGAATAGGATAGTCTTTTATTTCCATGCCTTTAACAATATTGAAAGTTATCGTATGGTGTCGCTGATCAGCACGGAAAGTGTCACTAAAGTATGACGGTTAAATTATCCCGCTCCAGGGGTAAATCTGCTTTATATTTACGAGACAACACCCCCAACGTAACGTTAGACATTTTACCAAGGTTAACGACTGCGTACAGCATGGTTCACAATAGTGACGTAATACTTCTTGCCCTATCTCCTAGACTTAGTACTTAGCCCATCCACGTCGTGAGTCTAGGTACATACATGTGAGAGGTACATTCTAGTAACGTACATGTACTACTTAGTACTTAAACCATCCACGTGAGTCTAGGTACATATATGTATTGATGTGATACTTCTCACCCCATTCTCGGGAGTCAGGGTACACTTTAGTGACGTAATATTTCTTACCCCACCCATGGGTATCGCGGTACGTATTATACACTTCAGTGACGTAATACATCTTACCCCACCCACGGGTATCGGGGTACGTATGATACACTTTAGTGACGTAATACTTCTTACTCCACCCACGGGTATCGCGTGGGTCTAGGAACGCGTTGCCCATTACCAAGACTCAAATATCCCCACGGTTCGCAGTAGAAGGCTGTCACGTGTACTCGGGTACACGGGTGTTAGATGTTGTCAGTGTGGTCATTTCTAGTCGCCTACTCGTGATGTACGGTTCATTCTAAACTTAAGGATGTATAGGATGTTTTTTTCTTAGTGTGGTTCAAGTAGGTCTGTTATAAAAGAGTAGACAGCGGTCCAACTGTCACCTCAGAGAAATGGGACTTGCAGGGAAATTATATTTGTCCCGGGTATATCTCCGGTTTTTCCTGGGCGTGCAGGTTGATTTCGATGATCGAGGTATCTCTTTATCGACGATTCGCGCAGTCAACGTCAGACTGCGGCGTAAATGTTTTTTCATGTCGGATGACGGCAAGATGTTAACTATCGGTATATGTACGAGGGTTTATTTGTATATATACCAGCGGAAAAAAGAAACTGTGCATGCCCTAAATGTGTTATACAAATAAATGTGTATGACATAGAACAACAAGGTTTTCAGGGACAATTTATTTGTTATTTATTAACAGTTGCATTCCATTTTCCACGTTATGGAATCAATACGTTCCGCTCAGGAGTGACGTAAACACAGCAGGGGTCAATACTGAGTTCACAAAGTTAATACCTCGTATATCCACCGTTTACCTGAATGCAAGACTGGCAACGTCGACCCATGGAGCCTATCAGACGGTTCAAGAATGCTTGTGGGATGGCATTCCAGATATGTACCAACGCTGCAGGCAAATCAGCCAACGTCACCGGTTGATTAGATAATACCCATAATCTGCGCTTCATTTCATCCCAGACGTGTTCAATGGGCGACAGATCGGGGTATACAGCAGGCCGGGGCAACACGTCAACGGTCTTTTGGGCCAGAAAGTCCATAGCGACACGAGCTGTGTGTGGCCTGGCGTTGTCCTGCTGTAGCGTAATGTGACGTTGCTGCCCTTGCACGAATGGAACGACGTGGGTCCGGAGGATCTCGTCATGGTAACTTAGCGCGTTCAAATTCCCGTTAACAACCACCAGAGGCGTACGCGTTCTCCCGTTGGCTGTGATGCCGCCCCAAATCATAACGCTGCCTCCGCCGAAAGAACGTCGTTGTACCACACACGCGTCACGGAAACGTTCTCCAACGCGACAATACACTCTGGAACGGCCGTCACTACTATCCAGGTGGACTCGCGACTCGTCCGTAAACAAAATGCCTGCCCAAACCCGTCGAGTAAATCGCAGATACCTTCTGCACCAGTCCAGACGTGCTACACGATGACGTGGCAGAAGAACTGGGCGGATTGCAGGACGTCGCGGACGGATAGCTAGTTCACGCAATCATTTCCGTATAGTTCTCGGGCTTATTGGTAGCAACCCAGGGATTGTCCGTGAAGTCAAACTTGCCGTTTGGAAGCGATTATCAAATGGACAAGCCGAATATGGTTGTCCTGTTGACGTGACGTCACACGTGGACGGCCCGTACGAGGTCGATCGCCGACGTGACCAAACATTTGATGTCGTCTCCACAAATCCCGGATTGTGTTTCGATGGACATGAAAACGTGTAGAGACAACGGCTTGGCCCATACCAGCTTGAAGCATACCAATAATCCGGAGGCGCTCATTTTCATTGATCCTCGGCATAGCATTAATCACAAATTAAAACGTTATTAATGCTGTTTTTACTGTTCACTGGTCTCAACAGAGTGACCCAACAGTTGAAAAATAAACGTTCACTGTCGAATTGGATGGCTGGACGAGAAAAACGTGCAAACTGGTCAACGCCTATAGAGAGCAAACTGCACGGGGAAAACTGTCAATGACACACGGATAGTGTGTATGTGTCATACTCGGTCATGTGCGTGAATTTTCATGTGTATATACAGTTGGTAATACATGTTCTATACAATTCTCCCCGTACAGTTTCTTTTTTCCGCTAGTATATATATATATATATATATGTATTTCGATTGCAGTTTGGTTTTTGTCATGGATTATGTGTAATGTTGTGCATGTACATATATACTGATTAAAGGCCCACCGCCATCCGTCCTTTCGGCGAGTTAGCGGCAAAATAGATATTTGCGTTGTATTGTTATATGTCAGTCGCTAAGTGGAGCGAGACGTCATACTTCTTACCCGCAAGGAAACATAAGTACGCATGACAAACTATGGTGACGTTATGCCCTCCCTTCAGAGAATCAGTCCTAGACCTCAGAGCTGTTCTACTCGGGAGCTTGGCGTCCGGAAAACTATCCTATCGCCTGTCGTAGATTGGTAAAAATGATCAAATTGGCCTACGGAGATAATTTATTCGATAGCTATTTTTCAATAGAAGCTGGCAATCTCGGCCTTTGTCAGACCTATGCTTTAATTAATAAAGTTGTCTTTTTTCTATCACTGTAAGGGTTTTATCACCTTAATGGTTTCCATACAAAAGTTCACAGTTCCAAATAAGCCGGCTAATTGCATGATGCCAGTCAATGTTCCTTGTTTGAATAATATGACAGTTCCTGTGCTGTCTGCTCCTGTCACTGTATGACAAAATGGACCAATAGTCCTATCCTGGGTGACAACAGTCTCCGTATGTTTGACACCGCTGACCAACCGTAGCCTTTACTGACGATGGAAATCTATGATGCGCGCTATGCGCTTCTCCCGAACCCTAGTGTCCACTAAGAGTTCCCGATCTGTACAGCTCTGGCTGACCTCTTGAGTGACCGTGACTTGCCCGCTGTGGATGACCTGTGGATGACCTGTGGCTGACCTTGACACTTTGCATTGGAGGGTTCTGATGCCCCGTTCGCTGGTATCCACTGCAATGTCCAGACCAGATGTGGTCGTAATCCTCCTCAGGAAAGCTTAAACAATACCCAAAACAGTCATTACAATCTTGCATACTTCACCATTCAAGCTATTGATTCCTCACAAAATACTAACATGACAATTATATAATGACAATCATATTCGACAATCTTAACACTGACGTGAGACTCTGATATCTAGTAATGTAAACAGTTAAGTGATATACTATAATAACTATTATAACAATGAAACCTAATTCCGGTCCGGCGATACATAGTACCAAGTACACAGTCGAGTATGGCACCACGCGGCTTCCATACTTTTTACACTCTATTGAGACCTCACCTATACATAACGGTTTATGACTATTCCAATACATATCATTACAACATTATTACATTCGTACATAACTATGCATCGAGAAGTATATACTTATAAACCAATTAAGTATTTCTAAAAACATATTCATACAATTTCGCCTACATGCACGTGCTGTACTGTAGTAATCGCTCACTACCCTAGCGTCACGCATGACCGGACAGCACTATCCTATACGGCTCAATAGACGTTAAGCGGACAATATTAGGACATAAAGATGGAAAAATAGAGTTACATAAAGCTTAATACTAATATTACTTACCACAGTCTGTAACCTGTGCCTGTAACTACTGAGGTAGGCCGCTGTGAGTACTAAAACCCACGACAGGTGGTTATGGCGCGTCCACAGATGTTTACCTGTGTCCTGAGCTCGTGCACTTCCGCTCCCTACCTACTTACTTACCGTAACGTCCGTCAACTGACCACGTGATTCGTAATAACAATAACACTGGACATTCACAAATATATATATTTACATACGATCAACATAAACACCACGAGACAATACATGCGATCGTGGCAACGTCACTATTGTGTACTATGCTTAACGCAGTCATTACCCTAATGGTTAGGTAAGATGTCTAACTTTGTTTTGTTGTCACAGTAACCTATATTATGCCATCAAATCACAACAACATTAAGAAGGTTTTACTCGTCTGAACTAATATTTACATTCGCTGGTGTTATGCCAGTAGTTGTCTGCAAATAAATTATCGTCGATCTTGGGGGCACAATTACCCCCGATTTGTAAAAAAATGTCCAGCACCATGACTTCGGGTTCTATCTTGGAACAGGTGTAGTCGTTCAAACCTAGTGCAGCGCAAGCAAACTAACAGTCCTATACATAATTAAAGGTATCTGGCGTTTGTTTCTTCTATACTTTTTGTTTTCAATTATTTTCTGGAAGTTAAGTTATTGAAACGAAAAACTGCACGATGAAAGAGAATTGTCTCTGAATTTTCTCACACATTATTTTCATAATTTTCCGTTCAGCGTTTGACAGATTATTCTCAGATTTATTTTATTTTAAACATTTTGGTTAGATAAAGAACAAAATGGTTCTCGTAGAAGTTATTTCCTTTGAATAACTTGCCACAAAACTGCTAAACGTAGAGAATAAAAAATAGTATAAGAACGGTGAAAAAAACGGTGAAAAAAAACCCGTTTCAACAGTGGTTCAATGGACCTCATGAACACTAAAGAAAAGTAGAGGTGCTTAAAATATAAAGAGAAAAAAACCTCATGTGACCTTTAATTTGGCACAGGACTGTAAGACAGAACAAATTAATATACTAATTAGTTGTACAATACCTATTGATCGTATCTTGCTGGTATAGTAACATAAATACTGCACAAGTCTAGCAGACAAGTAACTACACAAAGCCTTATGTTTCACATATAATCAATTTCAGACACAGACAAACATTACTATCAGGTATAAGAGCTGAACTGTTTACAATAACCGAACAAAATAATGGTCGATGTTAACTGCTGTAATACGGTACAGTCAATATATTTCTTGACAAATGATAGTAATTTGTTTTTGTCAGCACAATCTACGAAATGTACAATGGAAGGCCGTGTTTTGAATGTTTTGCCGTTACATGTTTTAATATTAATGAATTATCTTCATGATAGCACTCATAAAACTTTATAAACTGGAAATACATCTAAATACTGTTTGAAAATGCTTTCATAAATCATTTATTGTATATTATATTTACAGATGAAATTGATATTATCTAAGTCACAGTCAACAACAAACACTAGCCTCTCGGGGCCAAAGCACGATTTGCAACCACACATAAGCGCCAGCCTCTCTGGGCCAAACCACGATTTGTAACCTCACTCAAGCGCCAGCCTCTCTGGGTCAAACCACGATTTGCAACCTCACACAAGCACCAGCCTCTCTGGGCCAAAGCACGATTTGCAACCTTCAACGAACACCAGCCTCTCTGGGCCAAAGCACGATTTGCAACCACACATAAGCGCCAGCCTCTCTGGGCCAAACCACGATTTGCAACCTCACTCAAGCGCCAGCCTCTCTGGGTCAAACCACGATTTGCACCCTCACACAAGCACCAGCCTCTGGGTCAAAGCACGATTTGCAACCTTCAACGAACACCAGCCTCTCGGGGCCAAAGCACGATTTGCAACCTCACACAAGCACCAGCCTCTCTGGGTCAAAGCACGATTTGCAACCTTCAACGACCACCAGCCTCTCTGGGCCAAACCACGATTTGCACCCCCACACAAGCCCCAGCCTCTCTGGGCAAAAGCACGATTTGCAACCACCAACGAGCATCAGCCTCTCTGGGCCAAAGCACGATTTGAAACCACACATAAGCGCCAGCCTCTCTGGGCCAACCCACGATTTGCAACCTCACACAAGCACCAGCCTCCCTGGGCCAAACCAAGATTTGCTACCTTCAACGAACATCAGCCTCTCTGGGCCAAACCACGATTTGCACCCTCACACAAGCACCAGCCTCTCTGGGTCAAAGCACGATTTGCAACCTTCAACGACCACCAGCCTCTCTGGGCCAAACCACGATTTGCAACCTCACTCAAGCGCCAGCCTCTCTGGGCCAAACCACGATTTGCACCCTCACACAAGCACCAGCCTCTCTGGGCCAAAGAACGATTTGCAACCTCACACAAGCACCAGCCTCCCTGGGCCAAACCAAGATTTGCTACCTTCAACGAACATCAGCCTCTCTGGGCCAAACCACGATTTGCACCCTCACACAAGCACCAGCCTCTCTGGGCAAAAGCACGATTTGCAACCTCCAACGAACGACAGCCTCTCTGGGCCAAAGCCAAAATTTGCAACCTACAACGAAACGAACACCAGCATCTCTGGGCCAAAGCCACGATTTGCAATCTATAAACGAACACCCGCCTCTCTGGGCCAAAGCACTATTTGCAACCTGAAAAAAATCGTTTCAACAGTGGTTCAATGGACCTCATGAACACTAAAGAAAAGTAGAGGTGCTTGAAATATAAAGAGAAAAAAACTCATGTGACCTTTAATTTGGCACAGGACTGTAAGACAGAACAAATTAATATACTAATTAGTTGTACAATACCTATTGATCGTATCTTGCTGGTATAGTAACATAAATACTGCACAAGTCTAGCAGACAAGTAACTACACAAAGCCATATGTTTCACATATAACCAATTTCAGACACAGACAAACATTACTATCAGGTATAAGAGCTGAACTGTTTACAATAGCCGAACAAAAATAATGGTCGATGTTAACTGCTGTAATACGGTACAGTCAATATATTTCTTGACAAATGATAGTAATTTGTTTTTGTCAGCACAATCTACGAAATGTACAATGGAAGGCCGTGTTTTGAATGTTTTGCCGTTACATGTTTTAATATTAATGAATTATCTTCATGATAGCATTCATAAAACTTTATAAACTGGAAATACATCTAAATACTGTTTAAATATGCTTTCATAAATCATTTATTGTATATTATATTTAAAGATGAAATTGATATTATCTAAGTCACAGTCAACAACGAACACTAGCCTCTCGGGGCCAAAGCACGATTTGCAATCACACATAAGCGCCAGCCTCTCTGGGCAAAAGCACGATTTGTAACCTCACTCAAGCGCCAGCCTCTCTGGGTCAAAGCACGATTTGCAACCTTCAACGAACACCAGCCTCTCTGGGCCATAGCCTCTCGGGGCCAAAGCACGATTTGCAACCTTCAACGAACACCAGCCTCTCTGGGCCATAGCCTCTCGGGGCCAAAGCACGATTTGCAACCTTCAACGAACACCAGCCTCTCTGGGCCAAAGCCAAAATTTGCAACCTACAACGAAACGAACACCATCATCTCTGGGCCAAAGCCACAATTTGCAATCTATAAACGAACACCCGCCTCTCTGGGCCAAAGCACTATTTGCGACATCCATCAAACGCCAGCCTCTCTTGGTCGAAGCCATGATTAGCAACCTTCAACGAACACCAGCTTTGCTGGCCCAACGCCATGGTTTGCAACCTCCAACGAACACCAGCTGTGCTGGCCCAAAGCTACTATTTGCAACATCCAAAGAGCGCAAGCCTCACGGTGCCATAACAACTTTTTGCAACCTCCAACGAATACCAGCCTCACGGTGCCAAAACTTCTACTTGCAGCCTCCAATGTTCACCAGCCTCTCTGAGCCAAAATAACGATTTGCAACCTCAAAGTTCACCAGCCTTCCAAGGCCATTGACGGAAAATACAGTTACCATTATTCTATCTTTCTTTCGTTTCTTTCTGTCTATTTTGATAAAACACGGGTTCTCATTGTTGAGCTTAATTTCATGACTAGTTTGGTATTATGAAAAAAAAAATCCTATAAAATAAAGAAAATACGATACACGTGATAATCGTAATGCGTTTTGATACTCTCTCTTTGAGTTGGAAGCGGTACTAAGGCTATCGGATTTCTATGTGCCGATTCAGGGCGATTTTAGTTTAACCAGAAGTGGACTATTATATTTTTTTTATTTTTTGTTTATTTCAGATGTACAGAAAATACACAAAATGTAAACACATGTTTCGGTAGATAAAATTAGCCGCATAAATCAGGTGATGGCTGTTGGAGTGAAACGTGGGCTCATCTAAGTGAAAACTGTTATATATAAGTATGGTATCTATCTCTCTGACGGTATTTACGGAAAATATATATAACTTTCTTCATGTTTTAAAAAATAACAATAGAAACACTTGTGATTCAATAAAAGTTTTCCGCAAAACTCAGTGATAATGCATCGCTTCTGAAAACGATCTGATAACTGAACCATTGCAGGGTTATTTCAAAAAGTTAAATATCCTCACAAAGCACACTTACCATTAAAACAAAGGACTTGGTGGTGTCTCCGCATCAGATAGCTCGCTATATCTTACTTACCGAGGCGGTGAACATAACCATGTCTCACTTGGGAACGGAGGTTTATATATCGATCTGATGAAATATTGATAGACCCGATCGTAATGTTCAGTGATGGCAAAATATATTAGTTTCAGTACTAAATTACGAGGGTCAATAAGTGTAGGTGCCTTGTATTCAATACAAAAATAACACTTAGTGATGTGGCCTTCAAATGTAAATTATATTCATGAAATACTTCAAAACGTATTAGCATATTGTCGCTATAACAACTTCGAGCTGAATGGATAAGCACCATCCCATTCCCAACAAGGCATGCTTGCCGAGACCTAGCAACCCATTCCCTCGTCAAACAAAACATGATCGCTGAGACATAACAACCCATACCCTAACCTTACAAGGCATGATCGCTGAGACATACCAACCCATACCCAAAAATTATAAGGCATGATCGCTGAGACATACCAAACCCTACCCTAACCTTACTAGACATGATCGCTGAGGCATACCAACCCATACACTAACCTTACAAGACATGATCGCTGAGACATACCAACCCATACCCTAACCTTACAAGACAGGATCGCTGAGACATAACAACCCATACCCTAACCTTACAATGCATGATCGCTGAGACATACCAACTCATACCCGCACCTTACCAGACATGATCGCTGAGACACAACAACCCATACGTACCCGCACCGAACAAGACATGATCGCTGAGAAGTAACAACCCATACCCTAACCTTACAAGGCATGATCGCTGAGACATACCAACCCATACCCTAACCTTACAAGACAGGATCGCTGAGACATAACAACCCATACCCTAACCTTACAATGCATGATCGCTGAGACATACCAACTCATACCCGCACCTTACCAGACATGATCGCTGAGACACAACAACCCATACGTACCCGCACCGAACAAGACATGATCGCTGAGAAGTAACAACCCATACCCTAACCTTACAAGGCATGATCGCTGAGACATACCAACCCATACCCTAACCTTACAAGACAGGATCGCTGAGACATAACAACCCATACCCTAACCTTACAATGCATGATCGCTGAGACATACCAACTCATACCCGCACCTTACCAGACATGATCGCTGAGACACAACAACCCATACGTACCCGCACCGAACAAGACATGATCGCTGAGAAGTAACAACCCATACCCTAACCTTACAAGGCATGATCGCTGAGACATACCAACCCATACCCTAACCTTACAAGACAGGATCGCTGAGACATAACAACCCATACCCTAACCTTACAATGCATGATCGCTGAGACATACCAACTCATACCCGCACCTCACCAGACATGATCGCTGAGACACAACAACCCATACGTACCCGCACCGAACAAGACATGATCGCTGAGAAGTAACAACCCATACCCTAACCTTACAAGGCATGATCGCTGAGACATACCAACCCATACCCTAACCTTACAAGACAGGATCGCTGAGACATAACAACCCATACCCTAACCTTACAATGCATGATCGCTGAGACATACCAACTCATACCCGCACCTCACCAGACATGATCGCTGAGACACAACAACCCATACGTACCCGCACCGAACAAGACATGATCGCTGAGAAGTAACAACCCATACCCTAACCTTACAAGGCATGATCGCTGAGACATACCAACCCATACCCTAACCTTACAAGACAGGATCGCTGAGACATAACAACCCATACCCTAACCTTACAATGCATGATCGCTGAGACATACCAACTCATACCCGCACCTCACCAGACATGATCGCTGAGACACAACAACCCATACGTACCCGCACCGAACAAGACATGATCGCTGAGAAGTAACAACCCATACCCTAACCTTACAAGACATGATCGCTGAGAAGTAATAACGCTTACATGCACCATACAAAGCATACTCGCTGAAGTAACTACTCCTACCCTTACCCGCACCAAACAAGCCAGAATCGCTGGGGTGTTATAACCTCATTCGGAACCAAACAAAACATGATCGCTGAGAAGTAGCAATTAAACCCCTTTCCGCACAAAAACAGGAAATATTCGCTGAGAAGTAATAAATCTTACCCAAATACAAGATACATACGGTTAGCCCCATAGATGTAGCGGTATCTGGTACAGTGCTACTGTGGCGATACAGTGTAACAGCCATACCTATTCTATTACAGTGTCAGTTACATAGCTTATTATCAACCCAGTCAGAAACAACAACAAACTCTGCAAAAACCTACACACATTTTACATTATATATAATAAAATAAAACCAATTAAATGGAAATTTATTATATGATTTATTAGTTTGTTTTCCCCCATAACCAACGAAATTAATGGTGCTGTGCTAACGTGTCTCGGGCTAAGGACGTTGAATGGCCAGAGGAAACTTGAACTCCCAATCAAAATATCGAGCTTGCCGTCAAAACATGTTGATCCAGATGGTAATAGAGCGTGTCATATATATATATATACGCGGTCTAATGATGAGAGGACAGTTCAAGATACTTCGAAAAAAACCACCTGTGTAGTTGTGGCCCAGAGAATTGAACTATCTAGGATCTGGTGGTTGGTTTTACAGAAAAAACTCAAGATCTGAAAGATAGGGTGCTAACCGTATAAATGACACATATCTGTGGATCCTGAGCTGACCGTCACAATGACACATATCTGTGGATCCTGAGCTGACCGTCACAATGACACGTCTGGGGATCCTGAGCTGACCGTCACAATGACACGTATCTGTGGATCCTGAGCTGGCCGTCACAATGACACGTCTGGGGATCCTGAGCTGACCGTCAAAATGACACATATCTGTGGATCTTTAGCAGACCGTCACAATGACACTTCTGTGGATCCTGAGCTGACCGTCACAATGACACGTATCTGTGGATCCTGAACTGACTGTCACAATGACACGTCTGGGGATCCTGAGCTGACCGTCAAAATGACACATATCTGTGGATCTTTAGCTGACCGTCACAATGACACGTCTGGGGATCCTGAGCTGACCGTCAAAATGACACATGTCTGGGGATCCTGAGCTGACCGTAAAAATGACACATAACTGTGGATCCTAAGCTGATCGTCAAAATGACACATATCTGTGGATCCTTAGCTGACCGTCAAAATGACACATATCTGTGGATCCTGAGCTGACCGTCACAATGACACATGTCTGGGGATCCTGAGCTGATCGTCAAAATGACACATAACTGTGGATCCTGAGCTGACCGGCAAAATGACACATAACTGAGGATCCTTAGCTGACCTTCAAAATGACACATGTCTGGGGATCCTGAGCTGACCGTCAAAATGACACATATCTGTGGATCCTGAGCTGACCGTCTCAATGACACGTCTGGGGACCCCAAGCTGACCGTCACAATGACACATTTATGGGGATCCCGACCTGACCGTCACAATGACACGTCTGGCAAACCTGAGCTCATCGTCCGTACAGTTCTGTACAGTCCGGTATCTGTGGCGACAGAGATCTGTACAGCCCGGTATCTGTGGCGACAGAGTTCTGTACAGCCCGGTATCTGTGGCGACTGAGTTCTGTACAGCCCTGTATCTGTGACGTCAGAGTTCTGTACAGCCCGGTATCTGTGGCGACAGAGTTCTGTACAGCCCGGTATCTATGGCGTCAGAGTTCTGTACAGCCCGGTATCTGTGGCGACAGAGATCAGTACAGCCCGGTATCTGTGGCGACCGAGTTCTGTACAGCCCGGTATCTGTGGCGACATAGTTCTGTACAGCCCGGTATCTGTGGCGACAGAGTTCTGTACAGCCCTGTATCTGGGGCGACAGAGTTCTGTACAGCCCGGTATCTGTGGCGACAGAGTTCTGTACAGCCCGGTATCTATCAGCAACAACACCACAGTTGAAACAGCCAATGGCCGGCTGATGTTTTCGTAGCCATCTCTTCGATTGACTTAATTTATTATTCCTCATTATTAGCGGACTAGTGGATCGGCCGTTAACTAGAGGCCGCTGGACTTCACTGAACCTGGTATTGAGTGGACTTTGGACCTCAACGCTATTATAGCAGAATATTTAACGTAGTTATACTAAAAACCAAAAGTATAATAAAAAAACTTTAGACACAACTACCACTTACAACCTTCTGTTAGTTTTCTATTGACCATTTTTGAATGCGTTTTTGTGGATGTGTTGCTAAGATACAAAACGTACGATAGAAACATCGTGTAGAAACCTGGTACAATATAAACTTGATATAATACAACAACTAATATTCAAATTTGCCTTTTCTTTTGTTTTCAACTAATGAATTTATCCCTCTTGTTTGACCGAATGGTTGCGCGCATATGGGGTCTTAGTGTGGGAGATATTGGTCTAGTGTGGAAAAAAACTGAATTTTGTTCACTACTCAAACTGTCCAATTAGACAGCAGGTTTGAGCGTGAATTATATTTTGGGAAAGTTTGAAATTCTTGTTCACTACACATTGACAGCAAACAATAATAAACAGAATATCGTGTGGCTTCTTAATGTAATGACTGTCAGGTACATTGTTGACAAATATCATCAATATATGCGACAGTTGACTTGCTAATGGAAAAGAAATGATGCCATTGGACAGTGTGAAGGTCAGTGGGGGGAAGAAATCAGTAAGAGTAGTGTAGAAGGTAGTCACTACTATGACCTGCAGATACTGTTAGCACAGTAGTAGCTGTAAGGTGATTTTTTACCTATGTGTCACCAGCTTTTCGCAGGCGACACAAAAAGGGAAAGATGAATTAAACAAAGCCGTTTCAGTCCCGTTTCACACACTGTTATCCCCCAAAGTGACCAGTGTCATCGGCTGATGAGAGGAACATGCCACAACGTTTTAGATTTCTGTCAATGGCCAATCTATGTCACATTGTGCATAGAAGATGCGATTCACTGTCAAGCGACCAACCTTTTTACACTTTGGTATAAACCCTTTTTATACAATAAACATGTTTTTGTTGAATGTAGGTGCTTAATTGTGTGACATGAAGACAACATGGACAGGATTGGATAGATTACAGACCAGTTGAATATTTGGGATGAAAAACTGTAACATACAATGTAAGTAGGTACCTTTAACTCCAAGTGTTAAATCTTGATCTGTATCATGTCTTGACGAAAAACTTTTTCAATGGTATTGAGTTATCTTCAACCTTGACAGATGCCAATTTAATTCCATGCATTCGTGGACAGACTGTTCAATTACAATACATTCTGATCTAGTAAATTATTCTGAAATTTACAAAACTAGAAAATGTCTTTAGAACGTGAACNCCCCCCCCAACCTACCCTTTAAGTCAGTATACTAATAACAAGGAATCTGTCGACAAAATAACAATAGTTGACCTATAAGCAGCAACAGTGACCTTGGCTTTGGCCTTGGGACCAAGGGTACAAGGACAAATGAGATTCATGTTTCCACAGAGTAGATTAAATTGTTTTATTGTTTTATTTTGGTCAACGTCCTATAAACAGCTAAGGTAATCCAAGGACGTGTCACCATGTGTGTTTTGTGTGCGTGTATATGTGTTTGTGCTGGAGGCAGGGTATGTTGGTGTTCTTGCCTCCTCCTGATAGCGCAGACTCGCTGAAACACCATGCTGAAGGCACCAAGCCCTGCATTCCCCCTGGTCACATTATACTGACAACAGGTTTGAAGGCTCCCAGCCCTGCATTCCCCCTGGGCACATTATACTGACAACAGGGTTGAAGGCACCCAGCCCTGCATCCCCCCTGGTCACATTATCCTTACAACAGGTTTGAAGGCACACAGCCCTGCTTTCCCCCTGGTCACATTATGCTGACAACAGGTTTGAAGGAACCCAGCCCTGCATTCACCCTGGTCACATTATACTGTCAACAGGTTTGAAGGCACCAAGCCCTGCATTCCCCCTGGTCCCATTATACTGACAACAGATTTGAAGGCACCCAGCCCTGCATGCCCCCTGGTCACATTACACTGACAACATGTTTGAAGGCACCCAGCCCCGCATTCCCCCTGGTCACATTATAATGACAACAGGTTTGAAGGCCCCCAGCCCTGCATTCCCCCTTGTCACATTATACTGACAACAGGTTTGAAGGCACCCAGTCCTGCATTCTCCCTTGGTCACATTATACTTACAACAGGTTTGAAGGCACCCAGCCCTGCATTCCCCCTTGTCAAATTATACTGACAACAGGTTTGAAGGCACCCAGCCCTGCATTCCCCCTGGTCACATTATACTGACAACAGGTTTGAAGGCACCCAGCCCTGCATTCCCCCTGGTCACATTATACTGACAACAGGTTTGAAGGCACCCAGCCCTGCATTCCCCCTGGTCACATTATACTGACAACAGGTTTGAAGGCACCCAGCCCTGCATTCCCCCTGGTCACATTATACTGACAACAGGTTTGAAGGCACCCAGCCCTGCATTCCCCCTGGTCACATTATACTGACAACAGGTTTGAAGGCACCCAGCCCTGCATTCCCCCTGGTCACATTATACTGACAACAGGTTTGAAGGCACCCAGCCCTGCATTCCCCCTGGTCACATTATACTGACAACAGGTTTGAAGGCACCCAGCCCTGCATTCCCCCTGGTCACATTATACTGACAACAGGTTTGAAGGCACCCAGCCCTGCATTCCCCCTGGTCACATTATACTGACAACAGGTTTGAAGGCACCCAGCCCTGCATTCCCCCTGGTCACATTATACTGACAACAGGTTTGAAGGCACCCAGCCCTGCATTCCCCCTGGTCACATTATACTGACAACAGGTTTGAAGGCACCCAGCCCTGCATTCCCCCTGGTCACATTATACTGACAACAGGTTTGAAGGCACCCAGCCCTGCATTCCCCCTGGTCACATTATACTGACAACAGGTTTGAAGGCACCCAGCCCTGCATTCCCCCTGGTCACATTATACTGACAACAGGTTTGAAGGCACCCAGCCCTGCATTCCCCCTGGTCACATTATACTGACAACAGATTAACCAGTTTTCCTTCAATAAGATTCGTCAGTGTGGAAATATGTGATATCAAGGTTTTACTTTCTACACAAACAATGTACGTATCAAACGGTAAATCTTTGATATAAGATTAACCAGTTGTTGCCATTACTCTAAATGCTGAACGTTAAAAAGTACGTACCAGAGCAAATACAAGTCATAACAAGGAATAACTTGGACAGTTTTAAATGTTTTATTCAGGCAATGAGTTCCAATACAATTGTTCCCAGTCATACAACTCACATTAGCACTTCTTCTCTCTCCTAGCTAATCCAGCATACACAAGGCTGTAGCAGTGCGCGTACAAAGATAAAAGCACAAGCATTATTACACTAGCATACATAGAAAATAGCAATTCTACTGACTAATCCTTCATTGGAACTTTTTGAAGAAAAAAAAAGAGGAAAATCTTGGTCTGAATGAAATTTCCACATTTAAAACTTTGTACAATATTAGAAGTAATCTGGGTATATTGGACAGGGATGGATCTAGACAGTGTTATATGTAATATAGTAGACAGAATGAGATACCTAAACAGGGCTAAGTAACAGATATCTAGTCCAAGTTTGATTTTGAGAGGGGAAGTACATCTGGCTCTCTGCTTTGCAACATGGCATAGTTTAATAATATGTCCTAAATTGTGTATTGAGCACCAAAGATTTATTGGAATGATACATATTAGACTAATTTCTTTAATTCTGCAAAAAAAAAATAATAACAAAAAGACAGAAAAGACTTGTAATGACAAGCTTGAATGCAATTAATAGTCTGGCAAGTTATTACAGTACTGGAGAAAAGTGTCAGAACACAAACTGTTACTGTACCCAGATAGCTCAACCCATATATTAAATATACAGTGATACTACAGAGAATCAGCTTTAATATGCAACGTTATGTAGATGTAGTTTGTCTTGGTAGTTTTTAAGGTACCAGATCAGTTAGACTCACAAAAATAAAATAAACTTAACAAGATTAGAACAACAATATATATATATATACTGTGTCTGAACACCCAAGGCATACACTATACAATTACTGCTTAATAGAACATCACAGCAGTAGGTCTGACCACTCATAGACACATACTTGTCCAGAACACATTTTATAAAGAACCAAGAAAATAAAATGTCCAACTTATAAAGATGAAGCCCACAGTTCATAAATGTCTATCAAACTATGCTTAATAATTATAGTAATCAAAAATAGAGTAGGTTTAATCAACATTCACAGTGGTGACTGGTATATGTATATCAGAAGTCATGGTCACTGGTCCACACGATGGTCAGTAGACATGGTCACCAGTCTGCACAATGGTCAGTAAACACGGTCACCGGTCCACACAATGGTCAGTAGACATGGTCACCGGTCTACACAACGGTCAGTAGACATGGTCACCGGTCCACACAATGGTCAGTAGATGTGGTCAACGGTCCACACAACAGTCAGTAGATGTGGTCACCAGTCTAGGCAACAGTCAGTAGATGTGGTCAACGGTCCACACAACAGTCAGTAGATGTGGTCAACGGTCCGCACAACAGTCAGTAGACATGGTCACCAGTCTGCACAATGGGCAGTAAACACGGTCACCGGTCCACACAGTGGTCAGTAGATGTGGTTAACGGTCCACACAACAGTCAGTAGATGTGGTCACCAGTCCACACAATGGTCAGTAGACATGGTCACTGGTCCACACAATGGTCAGTAGATGTGGTCACCAGTCCACACAACAGTCAGTAGATGTGGTCAACGGTCCACACAACAGGCAGTAGATGTGGTCACCAGTCCACACAATGGTCAGTAAACATGGTCACTGGTCCACACAATGGTCAGTAGACATGGTCACCGGTCCACACAATGGTCAGTAGATGTGGTCACCAGTCCACACACCAGTCAGTAGATGTGGTCACCAGTCTCCACAACAGTCAGTAGATGTGGTCAACGGTCCATACAACAGTCAGTAGATGTGGTCAACGGTCCATACAACAGTCAGTAGATGTGGTCAACGGTCCATACAACAGTCAGTAGATGTGGTCCCCAGTCCACACAACAGTCAGTAGATGTGGTCACCAGTCCACGCAACAGTCAGTAGATGTGGTCACCAGTCCACGCAACAGTCAGTAGATGTGGTCACCAGTCCACGCAACAGTCAGTAGATGTGGTCACCAGTCCACACAACAGTCAGTAGATGTGGTCAACGGTCCACACAACAGTCAGTAGATGTGGTCAACGGTCCACACAACAGTCAGTAGACATGGTCAACAGTCTACACAACAGTCAGTAGACGTGGTCACCAGTCTAGGCAACAGTCAGTAGACGTGGTCACCGGTCTACATAACAATCAGTAGACGTGGTCAACAGTCTACACAACAGTCAGTAGAGTTGGTCACCGGTCTACACAATGGTCAGTAGACTTGGTCAACAGTCTACACAATGGTCAGTAGATGTTAGACAACCTTTTAAGCTTTAAGTATAAATCAAAGTTTCAACAGTCTAAACTAATGAAACAAACTATAACAACACATGATTTGTCAGAATAATTAACTAAATAGAGGAATGTATATCAGCTACAGAATCCCGGTAACAAGTAGATTAAGCACGGACTTAGATAGCAGGTAATTTCGTGGTTTATGTTACAGTTGCTCAAGATACTTATCTTTTCAATGAAGTTTTGTTTTTAAAGTTAACAAATGTCTTTCATCATAGAAATATCTGGGACCCAATTTTAAACAACTTTATTACATTGTTGGCCTGTTTCTGTGAGTTATTTTAAATCCAACTGCATCATACACATGGAGTTTATATTTATCTTCAAATGATCATTTGTTATCAATTTATTTGGTACTTAACAAAATTCAACATTTTTGAAAAATTCTAAAACGAAAATTTCAACATGATGATAATATCTTATTGGGCTAAATGAGTTTTGAACCTACAAAACCATGCCTCAACTTATCTCTATTAATGGATCTGCATTTAATTAATAATGATTTAACATTTATATATAATTGTAAGAAAATGTTATTCCCGATCTTAGTATTAATAAAATGATGTAAACTAATCATCACTGAACTAAATACAAATGCCTTACATTAAAATGATTTTTAAGAAATCAGACCCGAAATAGTTTGACAAAGGGGTGATATATAGTCAGAAACACTTTCCTCCCACACTCCATACACACACATAAACACATGTGTACACATGTACTGCCATGTTCCCTGGCAGAGTACAGACCCATCTCTCCTCGTGGGTAGCGTGTTGGTAAAAACAGTATATTACAAGTAAACATTTGTAGGAAAATAGTATAACATCCCTTATGTACATAAAGCACTGATTACCATATATATACATATATTATATATAGAACATATACAAAATTATTAAAATATAGAACCAGGTTCAGAGTTCACAAATATTCCTTAAGGTAATTCCTTCACTTAAGCAATGGTTTCCCTGTGGCAAAGTTTAAGGGTAGGAAAAATCTTAAGCCAGTTTCTTCTGGTAACAAGTTTCCTGTGCTGTCTTAGCTCTGGGATATTATAATTTGACTTTGGAAACAACGAAATCACAGATATTAAAAAAATAAATTGTGAATGAAAAGTTCCTGAAATTTTCATGACTCCAACCAAACCATTCTTTAGTTATATGACGCAAGGTATGGGCTAATGACTGTGTGTACCACTGTAAGCTGACTTCAAATTCATCAAAGCATATAGGGCCTACCTAAACAACTGACAGCAAGAACACTGGAACAGGAAGCCACTTTGTGTATGTACAGTCAGGGTAGTAGCAACCATTAATCATAAGATATTAATGGTGAAACACCTTATATATCATTGATAGGCTAACAGTTTGATATATACACATAAAGATATACTAGAACCTATAAATAGAAGCTGGTGTTATGGTTCAATACATAGGAGGGCAGTGAGGACTACAGAAAGGACATGTTCCTGTGGACCGCAGTAGCTGCAACAGCCTGTCTGCATGTAAGGAGCTGTGACAGCCTGTCCGCATCTAAGGAGCTGTGACAGCCTGTCTGCATGTAAGGAGCTGTAACAGCCTGTCCGCATGTAAGGAGCTGTGACAGCCTGTCCACATCTAAGGAGCTGTGACAGCCTGTCCGCATCTAAGGAGCTGTGACAGCCTGTCTGCATGTAAGGAGCTGTGACAGCCTGTCCGCATCTAAGGAGCTGTTCGACCTTAGAGCGTGACCTGGATGGGCAGGACATTTGAATCTCCGAGGGCCCGGTAAGCTGGCGCTTACCCCCTCAAGATGACTGAACACAGACTTCGTCAGTGAAGTGTAGTCTATAAACCCATCAACCAACCAACCAACCAAATGGTTTAATACCCAATAGAATATCAGATACACAGTAACACTCTCAGTTTTTGTAGTCATCAAAGAAAATGCTATGCATTAATCTTCATATAATGAAATAGGTACGAAGTGTGATAAGGTATACTGAAAAACCTATATTTCAGTGAATTAGTTATAAGATTAACATTGTACATCAGAAGACTTTAATATTTGCAAAATGCTTTCCACATATGCATTATGTTAAATCAGGTAGCTATACAAGTTTTAGTTAGAAGTTTACAGACATCTCTTTCTATACCAGTATAATGTATGCTAATATTCAAAACATTGCAAAATACCTTATTATATATACTGTATGTATATCCCAAACTGGACAGGAAAAACTCCAGTCAACTTTAATACCATGAAATTTATTCACTTTGCATGGATGATGGGATCTATTTGTTTGAAGATGAAGCTCAGTTTTCAGATAACGAATGCACATATGATAATAATTCTTTGTACATGACATTTGATGAAGTGGCATCATGTGTTGATAGCTTGTACCATTTAGACAACCATGAAATTTAAAACAAGGGGCAAAGAACCTAGGAATGCTGCCCTGGTTTTGTTTCTTTCCATTTAATATATGTGATATCTGTGACCCTTAAAGTGGGTTAAGGTCATCCATCTGACTAAATTAGCCTACAGCTTATCAGGCTGAAAACCAAATGAAGCTGTTAGGTCTTTTAAATAAATTTGACCACATGACCTTTGAAGTTATAGCTATTTTCTCTCACGAGCCACAAGACAATTATCGTGACAATGGACCTCAGAGCTCTGTAGAAGAAATTAGTAAAAATGTTTAACATATTTGTCCCTGGCAATCTTGAGAGCATATCGAAGTGATTTATTTTAACATTAGGCTGCCCTTAATCACAGCAAGCCATTGGCCTAATATCATGTTTCTAGGCCTTGTGGTTTTGAAGAGAGAAAAAAAATGACCTTAACATTGTCGCCGAATGGACAGGAAGTAAACCTGTGCCATCACACAAGCTTACACTGATGTGTGCTAAATAATTGTAACTCTCAATATCTTTGCATCCCCCTCCCCAGAACTGCATCCCCCTCCCCAGAACTTTGTAAACTATGTACTTCAAGCGTTTTCATTGTGGATGCTGCTCCATTTTGATTACGTCCATCAATGTTATGTCATTATACAACTGTTATTATTTAACTCACTTATAATCAAGTCCTGGATATATTGACATTAATATTTCAGGCTCAAATTCTGAGTTATTTTAAATGTCTAATGTTATGTTGTAACTATCTACTACAGTCATGTGTATCATGCTGAGATAAATGATAACTACTTCAATATATACAACTATCTCCACATATATACACAAACACTAGATATGTATTATCCTGTTTTGGTCCCTTTCATGTAATCGTCTCGTGTAACACATCATAATTCTTTCAACCTTGCTAAAAGCTTTTCTGCTTCACTTTCACCCTCCGATGGCTTCCTCCGCTCACGTTTTCGTTCCCTTGGTTTTTCCACAGGTACAGTTGTCCGTTCACGTGGTGGAGTGTCTGATTTTAATACGTCATCAAATGAAATTTCACGAACTGTCGAATTATCCACCTGGAGTAGGTTTTGTCGTGACCTTGACCGAGAAAGTTGGGCTCGACGTTCAGCTGGAAAAACAAAAGAATATAGGACTGAATATATAGGTCGTTCAAGTATAAACACAATCGGAAGCCAAGATATAGTTCGTTCACACCTCAAGTTCAATTCAAGTGTAAACACAATCAGTAGTCATGTTCACATGTAAGTCAATTACAATATGTATCTGGTAAATGACAAGACGAATCATATAAACTTATAAAAATCAAATCATACCAAAATGTCATCACTATCAGCGAACTATAATCAATGAACTATAATCAATGAAATGCAATCAACAAAGTGAAAAATTAATTATCAGATAACATACTTTAATTGATAAGAACACTGATTAAAAACCAATGAGAGTAATAACATTACTGAATCTGAAAATGGATGATTCACAACCAAACCAATAACCAGAGCAGGGAAGACAAAGGGAGATAACTGGGACATATAGTAGGTTAGAATGGTGAAGATCACAATAATGCATTCATAATCCATAAATTTCTGATGAAATTTGTTCACAAAACACTAAACCATTCCTAACAGTTAAGCTTATATGTTAAATCAATGTGCATCATCAGAGCTAGAATTGTTTAATCATTTAACTCCACATATTTATGTTAGAAAAATGCACTCATCTATTTATTTCCATTTTTGCTGTAACTTTTTTTTATATATATATTTAAGAACATTTTTTTTTTTTTTTTTTAAGTTTTTCCAAGTTTCTTTCAAAATTACTTACTGGTCAGGTATGTTAGCAAGTAACAACTTGGCGTTTGGTGGTTGGGTAGGCATTAATTTATAATTTTTAAATGTTAAAGTATGCTTTTGTAAACTTTGGAAACATGCAAAGGGTATACGGTATGTTTGCTCGAAAAATCACCTGTATTAGGCAGAAATAGGTATACAATGGTCATAAAGGGAGGTTACTGCTGATACCTCTGCCGGGATTACAAAGGCCATTGTGGTAGTTAGTACTTGGTTTGTCTAAGATGAAAGCTCTATGAAGCAGTGTCTCAACAATTTATTACGTCAGAATTGTTATCCAGGAAGAAAAGTCTTGACTAATGAATATCAGTCAAAACATTGTCATCTTCCATTGTTTTATGAAATTTACAGTTACAGTTAAGATTTGCTATTTCCTCTTTTTTTCGCGTTTTCAAGAGAAGAATGTTTTGTATTAACACTAAAACAAAGAAAACTCTCAGAAAACGTAGAATTATTTTTTTATAATTCTAAGTGAAATTTAAGCATATAATTTATGGATTTGAGTATTTTTGCCTGGTGCTAAGACAGTGTCACAGCAAGTCATTAATGTATACACTATGGTAGGTTATTGTATACAGGGCAGACTTGTGTCACCTTGTAACCACCCTGGTTCTCCACGCCTGGTTCACGCGTGCTGAAAGTAAAGTGTTGGTGTATAATATACGATAAGATCAGTTACTAGGACGATAATTTCAACTGGCTTCCAAAGGCTGGATGGGTACACAGCACTAGTCTGAAATGCCAGGGGATAGAACCACGAATGGTATAGGAGCGAAAGTTCAAAATGCACAATTTGGTTGCTTTGTCTGGTGTTACCTGACAAACAGAATCTCAGAATTGTATTCATCAATCAGGATTTTGGAACGGCCCAATCTGTGATGCTTTGTATATCAAGGCCTTTTATTCAGAGTTTGGGATTAATATTTGGGTCACACTTGTTATGCAAATATGTCGAAGTCAATCAATCATATTCAAGGCAATTACATGAAATCACAGGCAAAATAATTTTTGACGCATAATTTTTTGGACCATGTTTCCATGATTATTTTCAAGATCATTAACAGGGATAAAATGTTTTCACATGTCACTCCCATGCAGTGCCACAACTAAAATACATCAGGAGATTTCTCCCCAAAAATTTCACTAGTAATACAACCGCATGTTTTAGAAAGTGTTTAAACATATTTAAAGTTTACACACACATTTAAATAACTTAAAACACAATAAAGCAAGGAAGGAAATGAATAAAGTACATTGTACATGTAAAGCAAACAAAATCAGTTTAAAATCAGCTCAAAATTAAATCATATCAGTGAAGATACAAAGCAAACATGAAATGTACACAAGATGTGATGTATACAAACAGATGTCGGGTCAATGACACATGAAAAAGTAAAAATGAACAAGCTGAGTTTATCTTACTTATTCCTAATACAGTTCTAGCCATGCCCCACTCCTAAAGTTTTTACTGTCCAGCCCTGTTCCTGAAGCAAGTTTTGCCATGCCCTGCTTCTAATGAACTCTTGTACCACCCTCTCCTATTACAATTCCTGTTATATACCCCTAATACAATTCATGTCGTATTCCAATCCTAAAGCAATTTTATGTATAATAACTTTGGTCTTAGTACTCCCTTGACCCTGTTGTTGACCTATAAATAGCATCAGTGACCTTAGCCTTGACATTGGAACCTTGAAATACAAAGTCTTTTGAAGTATTCTCATTCTTGACCTTTGTATAAACTTTGATGAATTTTAAACAACAGGATGGGAATCAAAAGGGACAGTGCAGACAAGGTCATGTATGCCCCTCCCTTACACACAAAAGGGACAGGGCAGACAAGGTCATGTATGCCCCTCCATTACACACAAAAGGGACAGGGCAGACAAGGTTATATATGCCCCTCCCTTACACACAAAAGGGACAGGGCAGACAAGATTATATATGCCCCTCCCTTACACACAAAAGGGACAGTGCAGACAAGGTTATATATGCCCCTCCCTTACACACAAAAGGGACAGGGCAGACAAGGTAATATATGCCCCTCCCTTCCACACAAAATGGACAGGGCAGACAAGGTTATATATGCCCCTCCCTTACACACAAATGCAGGGGAATAAAAAAAGGAACAAGAAATTTGGTACTTATGCTCTAGAAACCAAAAGTCAGATCTTGGATATGGAACTACTATGTATATAAGTAGCAAAATGACAACAAATGATGTACATGTGATGCAAGGAGGTGTACAGTAAATAATAATGTCTAATATTACAGAAAATGGGTTACATAAGCCAAAATGAAAATGACGCAAATTAAACAAAGTGATGCTAAGTAAACACAACAAGAGGCCCATGGGCCTAAACGGTCACCTGAGTCTACAGTATTTATTTTTGTTGTTGAAATATGTACCAATTTGAGTAAAAAATAGTATAATGTTAACTTAACTTTGTCAGGACCATGAGCTGATCATTCCTAGACCAATTTTAAGTGAGATCGGCCTATTAGAACTTAGTAGCAAAATAGCGGCCATGGCAGCCAAATTGTATTTCTGATTGACCCGAAAAATAACAACACTTTGTCAGGACCATGATTCGATCATTCCTACAAAGTTTCAGTTCAATCGGCCAAGTAGATCTTTACTTTAAGTTTGAAATAGTTTACCAAAATGGCAGCTGTGGTGGCCATATTGGATTTCTGATCGACCTGAAAAATAACAACACTTTGTCAGGACCATGAGTCAATCATTCCTACAAAGTTTCAGTTCAATCGGCCTAGCAGAACTTGACTTTAAGTTTGAAATATGTTTTCAAAATGGTGGCCGTGGCGGCCATATTGGATTTATGATTGACCTGAAAAATAACAACACTTTGTCAGGACCATGAGTCGATCATTCCTACAAACTTTAAGTTCAATCGGTCCAGCAGAACTTGACTTTAAGTTTGAAATAGGTTTTCAAAATGGCGGCCGTGGTGGCCATATTGGATTTCTGATCGACCCAAAAAATAACAACACTTTGTCAGGACCATGAGGCGATCATTCCTACCAACTTTCAGTTCAATCGGTCCAGCAGAACTTGACTTTAAGTTTGAAATAGGTTTTCAAAATGGTGGCCGTGGCGGCCATATTGGATTTCTGATCGACCCGAAAAATAACAACACTTTGTCAGGACCATGAGGCGATCATTCCTACCAACTTTCAGTTCAATCGGTCCAGCAGAACTTGACTTTAAGTTTGAAATAGGTTTTCAAAATGGCGGCCGTGGCGGCCATATTGGATTTCTGATCGACCCAAAAAATAACAACACTTTGTCAGGACCATGAGTCGATCATTCCTACCAACTTTCAGTTCAATCGGCCCAGCAGAACTTGACTTTAAGTTTGAAATGTAAAATGTTAACGGACGACGGACGACGGCCGACGACGGACGAAAACGGATAGCAATAGGTCACTTGAGCTAAAGCTCAGGTGACCTAAAAACACAATAAAAACTCTTATTTTATAATGGTAAAAAAAAAAGAGGAAAATAAATAAACAGTAAAAGCAATCACATATATTGCACTCACATACAAAGTCACATTCATACAGGATGCCTAGGGGACTGGCCAACCAGGAACAAAACACACATAAATAAAATGTTCAGGGTGAAAGACATTTTGAAACAAGCCTGTAAAATCTACCATAAAAAGACCAGCTGTAACTTAATGGGAAATAGAAACCATACACAACAGACAAAACATAAAGCATATCAAGATCAATAAGCCGAAAACAAGTAATCTTATCTACATAAAGTGTCAGCATAGACAAGATAGCCGTGAAGCTTGCATAGGTAATATGTGTGGTTTATACTTCAACAAAATGCACATTTGTCCATTGGCAGATACATCTGTGTATGTGATGGTAAGCAATGCTTCGTGGATTGTTACATTTGAGACATACACAGTATAAATAGGCTTTGGCCAAAATGTCAAAAATCATTCAAAGTTATGAAATTTCCTCGAAAAATTGCATGCTATATATTTTGAGTAAGATTTCAAACAACTGTCAGACTCCTAGTACATTGCATGGGTATATAAAGTTTAGAACAGCATGTTTAGACAGTATATAGGTAATTTTACGTGCATGTTCGTAGCTCCATGACACCATGCTACATTTCTCCCAGCACTTCTATGCTGACAGAGAGGCTACATACATTCCATGCTTAATTTTCACAACATCGACTTCCAGCAAAACCTTAATTCATGATAGGCATAATGGACCAACCAATGGGAAGAGCGATGCATCGCGCTGCTCTGAATAGCACTGCTGAGCTGGTCCATGTCTACGCCGTTGACAGGAGGGCGTTTGTGCCACACTCTCGATCGCGAGAGAGTGGAGAATCTATCCGCTGTGAAGTGCATTGGTGGAAGAAACAGATAGCATTGAGCAACACAGGAAGAATAGAAAGCTGTGGAAAGGAGGTGATTTGTTAAGTAGAATCCTCTCGTAGGTTATGTACGGGTTGTAACAGTAACCAGATTGAGAAAATTTATAGTGATATCAATATCAAGACATGGTGTACCTATAAATTATCATACACAGCAATTTTTATGGCAGTGTTATTTGCACAGTAAGAAGAATAACTACGATTGAATTAAATTAAACTGAAAATTTCTAATAAAGTAATACTACAATTGGTATGCTTCAATCTTCAAACCTGTAAAATAAACTTCCATTTTTTCATGCTTCTACTTAAAAGCTACACACCATATTTTCAATCGTTTAAATGAAACCCTACATCCTTATCAATAGGTTTTATTGTCTTCTTTGAATTTGCAAAAATATTCACATGTAATTTTTTACAAACACTTCAAGTCAAACACTTTATCGATCTTGAGGAAAATATTTTAGGCTTGAGCCTGTGACTTCATTAGAACCATTTCACGTTTAAATAAAAAATTCAAAGAAAAAACAAACAAAAACTTTGCAATGAGCGTGTCTATCCTTATCCCCAATTACACTCTCTATCCTAGAGCACTATCCTCAGTACCATAAACACCTGTGACTTTAAAGAGAAAATCACTAACAAAATGTGCTGGTGCAGCAGAAAGGATGGACACAGGAAGCAATATGGAGAAGAACCAAGTCAAAAAGAGTAATTTTATGGAAAGGCAATGGTTAGGTGACAAGAATGTATTACTTAACACCATTAAATACCTTTCAATTAAACAATTTGTACTAGGATATTTCTACCGAATATAACCAGTATGTACACCCGGGGGGGGGGTGACCCCACTACTGAAGAGAGAAGAATCCTAAACCAGTCTAAGGGAGGTAATAAATAAATCAGCCCCTCAGAGTCAAATCCAACCAATACTCATCCTACCTGTATTTTTTTCTCAACTTATTTTCCAAGTTACACAAATTATATGACCACTGTTTATGTTCTTAGTAAAGACCATCACTGTATCTTAATGTTAAAACAAGGAAATGTTTTAATGAAATACCTATGTCCCACTACTTTTCAAAGTGAATGTGGTAGAATGTTATAATTATCAGTATACGACAATTTTCATAGATTTATATGATATCTATAGTACATAAGTATAAATCGTGTAAGCTTGGTCATATGTAGAGATTCAATTCTAACATTCTTGTTCACATGTATGGTGAAAGTCCCTTTGACTGTCAAAATCAAATCTGCCCCAGGACTTCAAATAACCAGTAGACATTAGCATAAATTCGGTCATAATCTACCAATACTATCTTAAGAAATCATGTACACATTATGACCAAATAATGGAAGCAATCTTATATTTACTGAATGCCTGTCTATCCAATATTTCAACATAACTGAAAAGAGTTTTTAAACAGATTAGGGAAAACCCATTTGCCCTGTGAAGCCCACTAATCTATTGTACCTCCCCATTCCTACTTCATTGTACCTCCCATTTCTAAGTACATTGTAATGGTTGGATTGACTCTGTCCAATGGTTTCAGTAGACAAGAGGTGAACATCCCAGTTACCTGGTGTTAGGTAGCCAACTAACAAAATACAACAATGACAAGTTTAAACTCCAAAATACAAATATCATTGATCATCTACTGACCCTAATGACCACTTCGGAGGGGCCATTAACCATGTAGTTATAATAAGGATTATTTTCCATAGGTTACTGATGTATATATATAGCATCAATAATTATGTTATAGTTAGTTTATTATTGTCAGATAATAAAGAGAAGAGATATTAAAATGAAACATAAGAAAGAAAGGTTAAATAGGTTTTATGTGGATCTTCCTATTTGTATATTCTAGATACATGTATATTTATATTATGATACAATAGCAGTAACTATAGTGACAAACAATATAAAGATAGTTTCTATACACAAAGTGATATACTAGCCTAATATCATCAACAAAAAAATCAGTAAGCTTTATATGCATATCAAGCTTATTTTACTGCTGTGAATTAAAACAACATTAACATTTCAGTGAAATGCATAAAAAGCAATAAGCCATGTAAATGACACCCCACTAATGTGGGATCACCACACTGGTGTAACACCACACTGTGAACACTAATGTGGGCATCTCTCACACAGAAAGCAGTATAACACCTTACTTCCAGTGCTAGTGTGGGATCTTTCACACTGACACTGGCATGACATCACACTGTAAACACTTATGTGGGTATCTATCACACAGAAAGCAGTGTAACACCACATTGCAAACACTAATGTGGGTACCTCTCACACAGAAAGCAGTGTAACACCTTACTTCCAGTTCTAGTGTTGGAAATTTCACACTGACACTGGCGTGACACCACACTGTAAACACTAATGTGGGTACCTCTCACACAGAAAGCAGTGAAACACCTTACTTTCAGTTCTAGTGTGGGATCTTTCACACTGACACTGGTGTGACATCACACTGTAAACGCTAATGTGGGTACCTCTCACACAGAAAGCAGTGTAACACCTTACTTTCGGTTCCAGTGTGGGATCTTTCACACTGACACTGGTGTGACATCACACTGTAAACACTAATGTGGGCATCTCTCACACAGCAGAAAGCAGTGTAACACCTTACTTCCAGTTCTAGTGTGAGATTTTTGATACTGACACTGGCGTGACATCACACTGTAAACACTAATGTGGGTATCTCACACAGCAGAAAGCAGTGTAACACTTTACTTCCAGTTCTAGTGTGAGATCTTTCATACTGACACTGGTGTGACACCACACTGTGAAGGCTAATGTGGGTATCTCACACAGCAGAAAGCAGTGTAACACTTTACTTCCAGTTCTAGTGTGAGATCTTTCATACTGACACTGGCGTGACATCACACTGTGAACACTAATGTGGGTATCTCTCACACAGAAAGCAGTGTAACACTTTACTTCCGGTTCTAGTGGGGGGTATTTCACACTGACACTGGCGTGACATCACACTAGTGTTACACTGATCTTGTAAACTCAGCTTCTGATTACAGCTCTGTGCAGTATATCTATCTTTACAAACCTCTCTCACTTGTAATGGTCATTTCTTATGTACTACATACAAATCAGCATGAATTTCAGGCCAATAAAGTGTTGTTGCTAGGAACAGATCTACTGCACAATGTATATAAATTGTATATAATGAGCGTAGCTTTTAATTTAAAAACACACTAAAAGCACACCGAGACCAGACTGTGATTCTGTTTATGATGTCAAAATGGCGATCAGCTGTAAGAATAATAATATGTTTACCTCCTGCAGCCCGTGGTGTGCGTCGCTTGCCATCGCGTCCCTTGTTAAAGGCGGATCCTGTCTTGAGAGCATCCATTAAATTATCTATCACTCCTTCCTGGTCATCGTCTAGAAAACAAAGCAAACGTGTTCTAACAGGTACTCTTAAACTTCATTAAAAAGTTTCAAGAATGAGTTCAGTATTCATTCAAAAAATATTATGGTATTTCTTCAAATAAGCTTAAAAAAAGCTCAAGAGGAATGGAAAGAGGTGATAATTAAATTCAAGTTACTCTGTATATGCATACAACATTCTTTATTATTCTTAACTGGTAGTTAAAATGATTTGAAAACAAGATTAAATTTCAGCTTTCCATATGACAATTGATCATATTTAAAACAGATCACCAGTGTAATGCAGGGAAACATTTTTCTCCAGCAATTTTTATGTTGGGAAACAAGACAAAGACTTCAAAGCAGGTAATGGTGGTAAGCGGAAGAACAAATGATCTTTTTATGACTAAAAAGGCCCCATCCTTTTAATGTACACCTACCTATGGTCACATCGACAAGTGCCTTCTTCCTGGCTATTTTTGCTTCCTTTTCTTTCTGAGCACGCTCTTTAGCCTCCTTGGCCCGGCGAATCTTCTCCAGTGTTTCTCTAGTTTTGATGTTATCTTTCACTGCTTCCTGTTAACATTAGCTCAGTTGTAACACGTCCCCTTCACATCACTTCAGGGGTGTACAATTTCTTATTCTCAGTACTAGCATGCAGGCATATATGAAGATAATTTCTACTACTCTGAATTTGATTTTCGGAATAAATGTAGGTACTGATACCCAGGAGTTAGGCTAAGGGAATTGTTTACACCGTCACTTCTAACCTATTGTTAGACAAAACAAGAGGCCCAGATGGCCTGTATCGCTCACCTGGATAATAAAGCAATCATGGGAAATTATTCTTATTACATAAAATCCCTCCAATGATACAGAAGGAGAAGGATTTTAAAGATTTAAACCTCAAATTCCCCCTTTTGAGCCCTGCTTCCCTACACCCAAGGAGGCCACACCTATCGTTTGTGCAAAATTGAGTCAACTTGACCCAAGGATGCTCAAGGCCAAATAATGATAGAATCCCTTTTATCCCTATGATAGGAGAAGAATTTCAAAAGGTTTTACCTCTCTTTCCCCTATACGACCCCGCACCTCTGGGTCCAAACTCACCATTTATACAAAATGGAGTCCCCTTTGCCAAAGGATGCTCCAGACCAAATTTGGATTTAATCCCTATGGTAGAAGAAGGGTTTTAAAGGTTTACCTCTATTTCCCCTATTCATACCCACCCCTCTGCCCACAGGGAGGCCTCACCCACACTTTATATAAAATTGAGTCCCTTTGCATGAAGGATGCTCCAGAACAAATTGGGATAAAATCCTTTCATCCGTATGGTAGAAGAAGGATTTTATAGGTTTACCTCTATTTCCCCTATTTGGCTCCACCCCTATTTCTCCTATTGGCCCTGCCCCTCTACCCCCAGGAGGGCCACACCCAACTTGTATACAACATTGAATGCCCTTGGCCTAAGGGTGCTCCATACCAAATTTCGTCAAAATCTACTGGGCCGTTCAGGATTACTAGTGTTTGAAAGGAAAAGTTGACAGACGGACGACAGAGGCTGCACCATGGGATAAGCTCAAAACTTTGTTAACATACAGTAACATTTGTTTATTACAAACCTGTTGAATCTTACTATAGTGATACAGTAAAATTCCAGGTCATGCTATACAAGGTTTTGTATCTCACACTGTGTTGATAAAGATTGTACTCAATTATTGCATAAATGGATATGTCATGTGGTTCTGATCATGAGGTAAGGTTCCAGGTATTAGTCCTGTCCAAAAAGTGTGATGACTTCCGAACCGTGCTTCTGCCTCTCAAAACCGACATTCAAGATAGTCAGATGAACAATCTCAATCCTGTAGTTGGTACGGTAACTAGAGCATTATCATTGTATCACTTTCAAGGCTGCTATATTTCACTCGAGCTTCAGATCTTGTATAATACCAGGTATATCTATACACCTAATGCACTCATGCAATCTGAGATGTCACATGAACACACTTGTCTGTATTACCTATTCATTCTAAGAAGGACTGGAAAATTACTTCAGTAGGAGAATTTTGGTTTACTGACTTTTTGAGAATATTCCTTGTCACAGTTGACAAATGTTTCCAACTTTATGGTACTGCAACTATATAACCCTACCAAGTTTGGATGGCGTTCATATAGACTGTAAATGCCATTTCAACACAGTTCAATGCTTAAATGAAACCGCTACAAATAAGACTTCACAATGTTTCAAGTTAACATTTTTCTAGTAAAGAGATACATATGTGCTATTATTTTCAATTTACAGTACATTATGTAAGGGAATAGTTATAAGAATTAATACTTATAACAATCCATTCACTCAACTTCAAGGACATTTCTATAAATGAATATTTCTGTGTATCGGATAATAATTACCACAAATTGCTCTTTAAATGTCTTGAGATCCCCAAAGAACTCATCCATGGTATATTTTTTTACGTCAAATGCGTAGAACTTGGCCATGCCCTTGTACAGGTTGTCCATTTTCTTACACATGCCACTGAGGACGGACTGCTGCTCCCGAGCTGTTGTCAGGAACACGTGATCAAGGTTAAGGTCAACACCACGCCGGTCTCTAACTTTGTATAAATATCTAACAAATTATCTCTCCCACTGTGAGCGTGATGATATTGTACTATATTTCCAGATGACAGGTTACACTTTAATTTAACCTGCAGACCTGGAATTCATTGAAGTTAAGGGTTGATTATACTTCCACTCACCGTAAGACTTACTGTAATACTGGACACAGTTCTGCCATGGCTATCAAATCTTTGGGATGAATATATGAGAAACACATAACAGTCAAACCTACATATAGCGCCCCTTGTTTACAGTCAAACAGTGACATAATACAGTTCATTTGTCACTCCTTTTTCCCACTCCTTCTTTTACATCACCACAATTGTACTTGACAAAATGTGATAATAAAATGGTGGGTAACTGTATAATGATTCATTAAATGGAAACAGATTGTGGAAGTATCATTTTAATAAATAGAAGTAGCACCTTTTCCAATTTTGTGTTGACTAAACTCTAAGAGATAGCAAATATTTAAATGAGTGTTCTTTGAGAAAATTGAAAGATTGTATGGATGTTTTGGACTTTTTCTCACAACTTATTTTCTTGTCAGCACTGCTATCTAAATCCACAGTATTACTTGCTGATATGAAAAAGGATATGTTCATGACATCAGGAAACTTATCGCCCTCCATGGCCAGTTTGCTCTGGTTCTTCACGTCTAGCTCCAGCTGGTCTAAGCTCTTCTCCATCTGTCTGATATTCTTCTGGAGCATTTCATCTGACACTACAATCACAATCACAAATTATTAAATCTACTGCACTCTATTGCCCTACATTGTAAAAACATTTATCACACATTTTCTTCGGGTTGGTAAATAAAGTTTGTGTACAGATTCATATAATCAAAACGTGTGAATTACCCATTGATGATTTTAGAACAAATTGTATTAGTCTGTCACCTTCAACAAATGATAATGATTAAGAGGACAGATTACTTAGCATATTAGTCATTGAAACACTACACATAAAATATTTCACTGGTTGTGATGTATGAACCTGAAAACTTAACAACAGTCACAGCCTCAGTACAATCCAAACCCATGTAAGTGTCTGGCAGGGTCTATACTCACTACACCTTTATCCCTGTTGCTAATTTCCTTTACAGGTGTAAATCATTAATCCTATTCAGTGTATTTTAAACACTAGTTAACTAATGGTAGTGAACTTTGAAAACTGGTATTTGCCAGCATATCACAGAGATTTGATTACAAACTAGAGAATATCTGCTGGATATGTATGCCCCATGTAAATATTAGTTTCATGGAAATTCGGTTTAAAATGAAGGCTCCAGTGCAGCAATTAATTGATTGATGTGTATAAATATATAATGTCCTTCAGTTCAAAATGCATCAACGCAAACTTGTTCAGGTTATAATACTGGAATTGGTACTCTATTTGAAATTTGATGGAAACCTGACCAAAAATATAGATGCTAGAAAGACGAGGTCATGCAAAGATTTCTATTTATAGTAAGGTGAACTTGAGAACGAAATGTGAAATAAAGCAGATTAAAACGAGTTTAATATTTAATCTTTGTATGTATGTAGTTTCTTGGAATTTTTTACCAACAGATAAGTGAGAGATGGCGTCACTGCACAGCTTTGTGCCAGGTGAGTTCAAAATGACCATTGTTTATCCCCCATTGTCTAGGAAAGATTATACAAACCTCGGGCAGCCTTGTCAATATAGGAGAGTTCCTCTGGAAATGTAAGGAGTTCCGGATGCTGCTGTTCTACCACATTGGCTAGGTAATGGACTAGAGTTGTTTTACCATCCTGGCTCTTAGTGTTGTGGAGCTGGAGGGGAAAATGGTTCTTTAAAACAGGTTGTAAAGATTGAAAACACAAGACAGTCCTGATACCAGGGTGTGAAGGTAGAAAACACATTAACTCTATATATATACTGGGGCCATGTACATAGGAAAACATGATATTATTATAAAGGGGCTTAAAGGTGGTAGTTTCATATGAACAAATTCAGTGCAATGAGAATATAGTTGTACAATAACAGGATTTATATTTCTAATTGCTGGACACTTGATATACAAGATAATAAAGTTTACTGCTTACCTTACTTAGATAACTCAGCTCAAACCCGACAGACTGAGCGTTTCGCGAGCCTGCGTTGAGATAATTTCCCATGAATAGGATTAACTCCAACAGACTGGTGAACTTTCTACTGTTTTTGACTTCTTCACAGGCTTCAATGGCCGCCACCAGGCCCTGAGGCAGAAAAATACAAGGTTCAATGGGGGAATGGACAGAACTGAGGGCCCTGAGGCAGAAAAATACAGGGTACAGTAGGGGAATGGACAGAACTGAGGGCCCTGAGGCAGAAAAATACAGGGTACAGTGGGGGAATAGACAGAACTGAGGGCCCTGAGGCAGAAAAATACAGGGTACAGTGGGGGAATGGACAGAACTAAGGACCATGAGGCAGAAAAATACAGGGTACAGTAGGGGAATGGACAGAACTGAGGGTCAAACTGATGGGGAATTAACTGTAAATCAAACAAATCCCCATGGTAAATGACACAGATAAAACTGTCTCACGGAAATACAACCCAACATGAAGGTGCTGGAGAGAGGAGGTGTTGCGAAGATTTTTTTTATTTATTTATTTTTAATTGTATTTTCAAAATTTTATGACATAAACATATATAAATATACATACAATGTACATGAGCGTATTATAATTGCCTTTAAATAATGTACATACTGTTCAAAATATTCTATCAAGTATCATTTGCGAAGATTTAAGGGGACCTTAGATGCAAAATGATGAAATGCCATCATGTCCAAACTACTTTAAACTTTGTATGTAATTTATTGGAAATTTTACTAACAAACGAGTGACAGATGACATCACTGCACAGCTTTGTACCAGGTGAGTTAAAATGACCACTCATTGCTTCAAACAATCTGATATGGTATAATATCAAAATAATATTACTTACCGGCTTAATTTCTGAGACCAACTCGGGAAAGTTCATCTTAAAGAGTATTGATTTTAACCTAGGGGTAATTCTTTTGATACTGCTTATCTGAAATAGAACCAAGAAAGTAATCAACATCAATTTTTATCAACTAAGCAAAATTTAGAACATGCTAGACAATAGTAGACACTGAATGCCATTTGCAACTAATGCAGTAACGGTAACATGTCAAAGTGGAGTCTATCTACCCTAAAAGTAAACTGTTCAGTAAGGGTCTACATCACACCTACCGTTAGTGAGTTGTTGAGGTCAAGTCTAACTACTATTGTAGTGAATTGTTTGGGTTGAGTCTACATCACCCCTACCGTTAGTGAGTTGTTGAGGTGAAGTCTACCTACTATAGAAGTAAAGTGTTTGGTTTGAGTCTACATCACACCTACCGTTAGTGAGTTGTTTAGGTCAAGTCTACCTACTATTGTAGTGATTTGACCTCAACAACTCACTAACGGTAGGGGTGATGTAGACTCAACCCAAACAATTCACTAGAATAGTAGGTAGACTTGACCTCAACAGCTCTCTAACGGTAGGTGAAATGTAGACTCAACCTGAACAATTCACTACAATAGTAGGTAAACTTGACCTCAACAACTCACTAACGGGAGGTGTGATGTAGACTCAACCCAAACAATTCACTACAATATTAGGTAGACTTGACCTCAACAACTCGCTAACGGGAGGTGTGATGTAGACTCAACCCAAACAATTCACTACAATATGGATTCTAATGTAATCAAACCAGCACAAAACCCGTGTAAGTTGATTCGAGTGTAATCAAACCAGCACAAAACCTGTTTAAGTGGAACACATCGTTGAGGCCAGTATTTATTACTATTCGCTGCTGGACACAATGATGTGTATCCAGCAGGAAATAGTTATAAATACTGGCCTCAATGATGTGTCCAGCAGGGAATAGTAATAAATACTGGCCTCAATGATGTTTATCCAGCAGGGAATAGTAATCAATACTGGCCTCAATGATGTGTATCCAGCAAGTAATAGTAATAAATACTGGCCTCAATGATGTGTTCCACTTAAACAGGTTTTGTGCTGGTTTGATTACATTCGAATCAACTGTAGTGAAGTGTTTGGGTTGAGTCTACATCCCACCTACCGTTAGTGAGTTGTTGAGGTGAAGTCTACCTACTATAGAAGTAAAGTGTTTGGTTTGAGTCTACATCACACCTACCGTTAGGGAGGTGTTGAGGTCAAGTCTACCTACTATTGTAGTGAATTGTTTGGGTTGAGTCTACATTACACCTACCGTTAGTGAGGTGTTGAGGTCAAGTCTACCTACTATTGTAGTGAACTGTTCGGGTTGAGTCTACATTACACCTACCGTTACAGTAAACTGCTCGGACTCGGCCAAGTCTGCATACTGGTCCTTGAAGGAGGCGAGTTTGTTGATCTGTTCTGGTTCTGGCATGTATCTAATGAGCTGCTCTAGTAGGGCTGTAGATAGATTGGCCTCGTCCACTACCAGGATACGCCGCCGTATCTCTTCATACGGCACCTTGATGGAGCCTAGCAGGATGGCTGGAACAAACAATGTGGTTATTTTAGGAAACATACGATGATCTGACAATGAAAACTTACATCCTCGGCATTAAGATTCTTTTCCAGCACAACTCCTGCTCTGGTTAAATTTCACAAAAGAAATACAAAATAAAATATTTTCAGCTGTTTTGATTACATTAGAATCCACTTATACAAGTTTTTTGCTGGTTTGATTACATTAGAATCCACTTACACAAGTTTTGTGCTGGATTGTTTACATTATGATTTAATTACACAGGTTTTGTGCTGGTTTGTTTACATTAGAATCCACTTACACAGGTTTTGTGCTGGATTGTTTACATTATGATTTAATAACACAGGTTTTGTGCTGGTTTGTTTACATTAGAATCCACTTACACAGGTTTTGTGCTGGTTTGATAACATTAGAATCCACTTACACAGGTTTTGTGCTTGATTGTTTACATTAGAATCCACTTACACAGGTTTTGTGCTGGATTGTTTACATTATGATTTAATTACACAGGTTTTGTGCTGGATTGATTACATTAGAATCCACTTACACAAGTTTTGTGCTGGATTGTTTACATTAGAATCCACTTACACAGGTTTTGTGCTGGTTTGATAACATTAGATTCCACTTAAACAGGTTTTGTGCTGGTTTGATTACATTCGAATCAACTTACACGGGTTTTGTGCTGGTTTGATTACATTAGAATCCACTTACACAGGTTTTGTGCTGGTTTGATTACATTAGAATCCACTTACACAAGTTTTGTGCTGGTTTGTTTACATTAGAATCCACTTACACAGGTTTTGTGCTGGTTTGATTACATTAGAATCCACTTACACAAGTTTTGTGCTGGTTTGATTACATTAGAATCCACTTACACAAGTTTTGTGCTGGTTTGATTACATTAGAATCCACTTACACAAGTTTTGTGCTGGTTTGATTACATTAGAATCCACTTACACAAGTTTTGTGCTGGTTTGATTACATTAGAATCCACTTACACAAGTTTTGTGCTGGTTTGATTACATTAGAATCCACTTACACAAGTTTTGTGCTGGTTTGATTACATTAGAATCCACTTACACAAGTTTTGTGCTGGTTTGATTACATTAGAATCCACTTACACAAGTTTTGTGCTGGTTTGATTACATTAGAATCCACTTACACAAGTTTTGTGCTGGTTTGATTACATTAGAATCCACTTACACAAGTTTTGTGCTGGTTTGATTACATTAGAATCCACTTACACAGGTTTTGTGCTGGTTTGATTACATTAGAATCCACTTACACAAGTTTTGTGCTGGTTTGATTACATTAGAATCCACTTACACAAGTTTTGTGCTGCTTTTCCCTCCAGAACCTTTAGCTCCTTTGTCTTTTTACTTATCTTTTTCTTCTCAGTATTTTCTGTGGTGTCAAGCTTTTTCGCTGAAGAAGGGAAAACAATTTACAATAAAACTTTAAGTAATTATTGGTCACAGCTTTCATTTTTACTCTTCATGGGGAAGATTCTGAGTGCTCAAAATTAAAAACAACAAGAGGCCCAGAGGGCCTGTAACACTCACCAGGATAAATGAGCAACCATGGGAAATTATTCTTGTTACATTAAATCCCTCCAATGGTACAGAAGATAAAAGATTTTATAGATTTTAACCTCTAATTTCCCTATCAGGCCCCGCAATTCTCAGCCCCCAGTCCTATGGTAGAAGAAGGATTTCAAAGGTTTTTGCCACTTTTCCCCCTATTGGGCCCTGCAACTCTGCCCACACCCACCGTTTAAACAAAAGTCCCCTTGGTCTAAGGATGCTCCAGACAAAATCAGGATGCAATCTTTTAATCCCAATGGTAGAAGAAGAATTTTAAAGGTTTAACATCTATTTCCCCTATTCTGCCTAACCCCTCTGCCCCCAGGGGGGGCACATCCACCTTTTATACAAAATTGAATCCCCTTGGCCTAAGGATGCTCCAGACCAAATTTAGTCCAAATCTACTGGGCCGTTCAGGACAAGTAGTGTTTTAAAGGAAAAGTTGACAGATGGGCCGACTACAGACGCTGCGCCATGGCATAAGCTCACTTGCCCTTTGGGCAGGTGAGCTAATAAAAAAATGTGTGTATATTCCCCATAAGGAAAAATATCACTTTTAAATAGCATATTTTGAATTGTTCATTTTTTCAAATGAAATCATTAAATATTAGAATGTAGAAATTGTTAATAGCAAATTCAATGGTTAAACATGTTTAATCTTAAGGTCGAAAATCTGCAGTATGTGAAAAATGTTTCTTATTCTGATAATTAATCTTTATTATCCAAGGATAATGTAACTTAAATCATTCATTAAAAATAAACGTCAAATAAAGCAATTTAATCCAAATATATTTTTAAAGATTAATGAAATTGAAAGAATATATCAGTAACTGTAACATAACTCTTTTAGACACCTACAATATTAAAGTTCGTCCATGTGTAGAAACTTACTTTTTGATAGTGTACCAAAGTTTTCCACCAGCCCCTGGAATATATCATCATTCTCAAACTTCTGCTCCTTGGCAGTAACCCAGAAAGAGTCCTTCTCAATATTTTTCAGGTTGACCTGGAACACATCAGAGTACAACAATAGGTACTGGCCCCAACAATGTATACACAGCAGTGAATATTAAAGAGTTAGTATCGAGCATTTCCTTTATCATATTCAAAATAGTTTATCCCTGAAATATCACAAACTGGTTTGTCCCCCAAAACAAACAGGCCCCTGGGCTTAGAGATGTGTCCAGCAGGGAATAGTAATAAATACTGGTCTCAATGATGTGTATCCAGCAGGGAATAGTAATAAATACTGGCCTCAATGATGTGTCCAGCAGGGAACAGTAATAAATACTGGCCTCAATGATGTGTATCAAGCAGCGAATAGTAATAAATACTGGCCTCAATGATGTGTATCCAGCAAGTAATAGTAATAAATACTGGCCTCAATGATGTGTCCAGCAGCGAATAGTAATAAATACTGGCCTCAATGATGTGTATCGAACAGCGAATAGTAATAAATACTGGCCTCAATGATGTGTATCCAGCAGGGAAAAGTGATAAATACTGGCCTCAATGATGTGTATCGAACAGGGAATAGTAATAAATACTGGCCGTAATAGTAATAAATACTGGCCTCAATTATGTGTATCAAGCAGGGAATAGTAATAAATACTGGCCTCAATGATGTTTATCCAGCAGGGAATAGTAATCAATACTGGCCTCAATGATGTGTATCCAGGGAATAGTAATAAATACGGGCCTCAATGATGTGTCCAGCAGGGAATAGTAATAAATACTGGCCTCAATGATGTGTATCCAGCAGGGAAAAGTGATAAATACTGGCCTCAATGATGTGTCCAGCAGCGAATAGTAATAAATACTGGCCTCAATGATGTGTATCCAGCAGGGAATAGTAATAAATACTGGCCTCAATGATGTGTATCCAGCAGGGAATAGTAATAAATACTGGCCTCAATGATGTGTATCCAGCAGGGAATAGTAATAAATACTGGCCTCAATGATGTGTATCCAGCAGGGAATAGTAATAAATACTGGCCTCAATGATGTGTATCCAGCAGGGAATAGTAATAAATACTGGCCTCAATGATGTGTATCCAGCAGGGAATAGTAATAAATACTGGCCTCAATGATGTGTATCCAGCAGGGAATAGTAATAAATACTGGCCTCAATGATGTGTATCCAGCAGGGAATAGTAATAAATACTGGCCTCAATGATGTGTATCCAGCAGGGAATAGTAATAAATACTGGCCTCAATGATGTGTATCCAGCAGGGAATAGTAATAAATACTGGCCTCAATGATGTGTATCCAGCAGGGAATAGTAATAAATACTGGCCTCAATGATGTGTATCCAGCAGGGAATAGTAATAAATACTGGCCTCAATGATGTGTATCAAGCAGGGAATAGTAATAAATACTGGCCTCAATGATGTGTATCAAGCAGGGAATAGTAATAAATACTGGCCTCAATGATGTGTATCAAGCAGGGAATAGTAATAAATACTGGCCTCAATGATGTGTATCCAGCAGGGAATAGTAATAAATACTGGCCTCAATGATGTGTATCCAGCAGGGAATAGTAATAAATACTGGCCTCAATGATGTGTATCCAGCAGGGAATAGTAATAAATACTGGCCTCAATGATGTGTATCCAGCAGGGAATAGTAATAAATACTGGCCTCAATGATGTGTATCCAGCAGGGAATAGTAATAAATACTGGCCTCAATGATGTGTATCCAGCAGGGAATAGTAATAAATACTGGCCTCAATGATGTGTCCAGCAGGGAATAGTAATAAATACTGGCCTCAATGATGTGTATCCAGCAGGGAATAGTAATAAATACTGGCCTCAATGATGTGTATCCAGCAGGGAATAGTAATAAATACTGGCCTCAATGATGTGTATCCAGCAGGGAATAGTAATAAATACTGGCCTCAATGATGTGTATCCAGCAGGGAATAGTAATAAATACTGGCCTCAATGATGTGTATCCAGCAGGGAATAGTAATAAATACTGGCCTCAATGATGTGTATCCAGCAGGGAATAGTAATAAATACTGGCCTCAATGATGTGTATCCAGCAGGGAATAGTAATAAATACTGGCCTCAATGATGTGTATCCAGCAGGGAATAGTAATAAATACTGGCCTCAATGATGTGTATCCAGCAGGGAATAGTAATAAATACTGGCCTCAATGATGTGTATCCAGCAGGGAATAGTAATAAATACTGGCCTCAATGATGTGTATCCAGCAGGGAATAGTAATAAATACTGGCCTCAATGATGTGTATCCAGCAGGGAATAGTAATAAATACTGGCCTCAATGATGTGTATCAAGCAGGGAATAGTAATAAATACTGGCCTCAATGATGTGTATCCAGCAGGGAATAGTAATAAATACTGGCCTCAATGATGTGTATCCAGCAGGGAATAGTAATAAATACTGGCCTCAATGATGTGTATCCAGCAGGGAATAGTAATAAATACTGGCCTCAATGATGTGTATCCAGCAGGGAAAAGTAATAAATACTGGCCTCAATGATGTGTATCCAGCAGGGAATAGTAATAAATACTGGCCTCAATGATGTGTATCCAGCAGGGAATAGTAATAAATACTGGCCTCAATGATGTGTATCCAGCAGGGAATAGTAATAAATACTGGCCTCAATGATGTGTATCCAGCAGGGAATAGTAATAAATACTGGCCTCAATGATGTGTATCCAGCAGGGAATAGTAATAAATACTGGCCTCAATGATGTGTATCCAGCAGGGAATAGTAATAAATACTGGCCTCAATGATGTGTATCCAGCAGGGAATAGTAATAAATACTGGCCTCAATGATGTGTATCCAGCAGGGAATAGTAATAAATACTGGCCTCAATGATGTGTATCCAGCAGGGAATAGTAATAAATACTGGCCTCAATGATGTGTATCCAGCAGGGAATAGTAATAAATACTGGCCTCAATGATGTGTATCCAGCAGGGAATAGTAATAAATACTGGCCTCAATGATGTGTATCCAGCAGGGAATAGTAATAAATACTGGCCTCAATGATGTGTATCCAGCAGGGAATAGTAATAAATACTGGCCTCAATGATGTGTATCCAGCAGGGAATAGTAATAAATACTGGCCTCAATGATGTGTATCCAGCAGGGAATAGTAATAAATACTGGCCTCAATGATGTGTATCCAGCAGGGAATAGTAATAAATACTGGCCTCAATGATGTGTCCAGCAGGGAATAGTAATAAATACTGGCCTCAATGATGTACATCAAGCAGGGAATAGGGATAAATAATGGCCTCAATGATGTGTCCAGCAGGGAATAATACTGGCCTCAATGCTGGCCTCAATGATGGGTATCCAGCAGGGAAGAGTAATAAATACTGGGCTCAATGATGTGTCCAGCGGGGAATAGTAATAAACACAAGCCTCAATGATGTGTTATGCAGGGAATAGTAATATATACTGGCCTCAATGGTGTGTATCCAGCAGGTAATAGTAATAAATACCGGCCTCAATGATGTGGATCCAGCAGGGAATAATACTGGCCTCAATGATTTGTATAAAACAGCGAATAGAAATAAATACTAGCCTCAATGATGGGTCCAGTAGGGAAAAGTAATAAATACTGGCGTCCATGATGCGTATCAAGCAGGGAAAAGTAATAAATACTGGCCTCATGGCCTCAATGATGTGTATAAAGCAGGGAATAGGGTTAAATAATGGCCTCAATGATGGGTATCCAGCAGGGAAGAGTAATAAATACTGGCCGCAATGATGTGTATCCCGCAGGGAATAGTAATACATACTGGCCTCAATGCTGTGTATCCAGCAGGGCATAGTAATAAATACTAGCCTTAATGATGTGTATAAAACAGCGAATAGAAATAAATACTGGCCTCCATGATGTGTATCAAGCAGGGAATAGGAATCAATACTGGCCTCAATGGTGTGTATCCAGCAGGGAAGAGTAATAAATACTGGTCTCAATGATGTGTATAATACACCGAATATTAATAAATACTGGACTCAATGATGTACATCAACCAGGGAATAGGGAGAAATAATGGCCTCAATGATGTACATCAGGCAGGGAATAGGGATAAATAATGGGCTCAATGATGTGTCCAGCGGGGAATAGTAATAAAAACTGGCCTCAATGATCAATGATGTGTATCAAGCAGGGAATATTAATAAATACTGGACTCAATGATGTACATCAAGCAGGGAATAGTGATAAATACTGGCCTCCATGATGTGTATCAAGCAGGGATTAGTAATAAATACTGGGCTCAATGATGTGTCCTGCAGGGAATAGTAATATATACTGGCCTCAATGGTGTGTATACAGCAGCGAATAGTAATAAATACAGGCCTCAATGATGTGGATCAAGCAGGGAATAGTGATAAATACTGGCCTCCATGATGTGTATCAAGCAGGGATTAGTAATAAATACTGGACTCAATGATGTACATCAAGCAGGGAATAGTGATAAATACTGGCCTCACTGATGTGTCCAGCAGCGAATAGTAATAAATACTAGCCTTAATGATGTGTATAAAACAGCGAATAGTAATAAATACTGGCCTCAATGATTATTCCTTTTCATAATTACATATCTCAGTATAGTAATGAATATTAGCCCCAACAATGTATTGATGATGTATTTTTACACAACAGTGTACAGTGACAGATCAGTTTAGTTTGTTTGTGTTTTAACAGCTATGGTCATTTACTAGTAAGAATGTACCAGGTTTTGAATGGTGGTAAATGAACCAGCGTGTCAGGAGGAAAACCACCGAACTGCGGCCAGTACCTAGCGACTGCCCCACTTAGGCCTCAGACCTGGGCCACCATACCCTCAGATACTGGCCCTTACAATGCATTGATGGTGTAATTACACAGCAGTTTACAAGTGTGGCCCTAAAAATGTTTCTAATACACATTTGCATAAAAACACTTGCCCCAAAAGTATGTCTTTTCACATCAACAGAGAAATACAGAACAGTAGAAGTGCTCTTACCTTATTCCAGTTGATCCTCTTGGTCTGTGCTCCAACTTCATACTTTTTCTTGGGCTGCATTCCATGTGGTAAGACGTTTACAGGTGGGGATGGGGCGGCAGGGCTGAAGGGAGGAGGAGGTGCCCCTGGGGGTCGGGGAGTCCCTGGGGGAGGGGGAGGCGGAGGAGGACCACCCATACCAGGGGGAGGGGGTGGTGGGGGAATACCACCACCAAACATAGGTGGGGGTGGTGGAGGAGGTGGCCCACCTCCCATACCAGGAGGGGGTGGGGGCGGAGGGGGAGCGGGGGGACCACCCCCAGGGAATGGTGGAGGTGGAGGGGGAGGAGGTCCACCCCCTGGGCCACCCAATGCTTTGGAGTTGCTTATCGTATCTCCTATTCCCAGTCGCAACTGTAATGTAAAAATAAATATATCAATATAGACCGATGTCTTTTATCCTACTACAGCAATGTGATTCTGAGTATCTGTCACCAAACAGGAATAACAGATTTTCAGGAATTACAAAACAAACCTGGTCATTCATATCACATTACATCACATGATATCTTTTGTAAAACAGTAAAATAATTACTTTCCTCAAACTTTTTCTATTCAAATAGGAAATCTCATCAAACTATTCCACAGTATGATTATAGTTTATATTAAAATCATGGCATTAATGAAAACCAGTGTTTATCAATAGTTAAATATTATATATTCCGATCAATTATGTAAAATGTGTTTGTTTTAGAAATATACTGATGCTATATCATATTACCCAAGAGAAAGTTAAATATAGATACAACATATGATTATAAATACTTTTAGACCGTTATCATGGAGAAATGAAAATAAACATAAATTGTCAGTGTAAAATCCAAACATATCAACATCTGATTTTTAAATTCTAAATTTTTCTGATTTAATTTAGAAGTCTTTGATTTTTTTCTAACTGGGAAAATGATTACTGCTCAAAGACTTAGCCTCACTGCACAGTAGAACCTTAAGCATTAATGCTAACATTACTAGGGTAGGTTCTACAATAGAGGTGTTTTAAAGCAAATTTAGGGTGCAATGGACTGGGGTGGTATATACCCCCATCAGTGGGTACATACACTACAAAGTATAGAGAATCAGGAAAAAACACTACGTAAGACAGTTCACACCATACACTGGACATGGGATCAGTATTCTGAATTCTCATTAGAAATACAAGCCTGTGAATTACAGAACTCTCTACAACTCTCATCATCAGCACGGAAATAAATGTACATTATTTAACCAACTATCAACCTATTTGTCTAATGAATTTAACAAGATGTTGAAAGGTAAAAAATAATTAAAAAAATGTTGAAAGGTCTCATTCTAGCTTACTTTATATCATACACATTTCACAAAATTGTATACTGCATAAATTTGTAAAAAAAAAGGTTTTCACAAGTTTCAAAATGTTAACAACATACTGCTGTTGATGTCTTCGAGAAGTTAAAACCGTGCCAATAAGTTGAAGGAATAAACGTCCTGATGTAGGTGAAGATTACGTTATTTACAATCAATACCAAGATATAAACTTTACTTGTTATTGTACTGACATGGACATTTAGGTATAAAACAATTACATACACAAAGGTGTGGACCATGTTATATAATTTCTCATCGTTCCTATCTAGTTTGGTCATGCTTGATATGCTTATCTTGAAATAACGGATTTGTTTATTTTTACATGCACATGCCAGCAGTAGATTATCTGTGTTTAAACAGAAAACAACAGGAAATGGTTATGTTTTTAAAAACAAACTCACAATTTTGAATTAGTCTTGCATCCAGAATTTTTAAGAATGTTTTCTTTTTTTTCAATAGTGACAAACTTTGCATGCATGTTTATACCTGGTATATAGAAGTTTGTATATGATTCTATGGAACCGTGGTAGTGATTTTATATGTGAAAATGATTTATTATGTCATTTTTTTATGCTGTAAATGTATATATTTACACTAGGTGAAATATTTCAGCTTAAAACCATACATATTGGGGTAATTTATATGGTGACTGACACTTAAGTTGGAGGAGTAATCTCCCCCTGAATCTTTGGTAAGGTGTCAGACATTGATATGAAAATGGGTCAGTGTAGTGGTTTCGATACATTTGTAGCCAGCATGTGTTATAACAGCAATGTATACAGTGAAACAGCATACATAGCGAATGTATAATAGTGTATGTAGCTAATACATACATGGATCAGTGAACTCGGGCAGAACTTGGGGAGGATTTACATGGACGATCAAGCTTGGCATTTAAAATGTAATAATTAACTTTTCCTCTGTACCCTCCTATTTCAGTGCATAGAGTATGCTAAATGTGATATGAAATTATGACACAATTTGGTCAAGTGAAATCACCGCTCTGATTTTGACAACAACTCTGATTTTATTGTTTTTAAAAGTTTACAAACTGACATTAAAATTTGAATTAACTGAACAAAAATTACGTCTCTATCAAAATGTAAATGATGTGCTCATCCGCTAACATGTATTACTATAACTGACAAACTAACATAAAACTCTGCAAAGCTTTATTAAGTTTGTCGGCAAAAGCAATCTATGTTATAGGACCAATTTTTGTAAAACAGTACGTCGTCGCTTTAAATATTGATATTCGGCCTGTACATTTTCATATTTACAACAGAAGTTGCCAAAATTAAAATGATAACAGTATATCATTTCCTATTTGCTACCTTTATACATGTTATATATTGTAGAATTGATCTGAATTTATATATTCAAGAAGAAAACATCATACAAGTTACATATATACAAATAAAGAACAGATACATCAGTTTCACAATCCAAGTTACAGAAGATTTACAGAGAAGTCAGTCATATCAGTCTCTTGCACCAATCTAGTTGTTGTACACACAACGCCTAATGGTTAGATTTAAAAGCCAGCCACTGAAACACAAAGACATTCCAAGCATTAGGCACAGCATGCTAAAATAATGAATACTGAAAGAGTAGCATTCCCTACCAGCTGTGGTAGAAAGCTAAAACTCACGGAACCCACCCGAGTTAAAACCATACTTTTCTCCATTTTTCTCTCTCAATGTTTTGGGTATTTTACTGATTTAAACAAAATATCAAAAAAAACTGGAGGTAATTAATTTACTTAAAGAATAATTAATGAATTTTTGTTCCATGGCCTCACAGCTGGTTAGGTTGTCAAAGTAATGCCATGCATGGCATCTGTACTACCTCTGCACAAGGACCGTCCATGGTACTGGACTCGGAGACGGAACCGCTACTAACACTAGTTAATTGATACAACTTTACCTGTGAAACATGCAAGGAAGCAGGGACATGTCACCACAACAGAATATACAACAATCATCTGTTAGCTTGACATCTTGTCTACTGTAAAAACTAGGTCACATAATACTTATCATATGAGGATTTTACAGGATATTTTTGAATTCATCTTAAATACAACTGAATGACATATTAAAACATTGATTTAATATCAAATTGTTCAATTATTTTTTTTAAAGGTATGTAAAAGATAGTTTCAATTTATCTCAAATTTATTTATACTTTTAGTTATTCTATGATTAATATGTTTACTATATCAAGTCATGTTACAAAAGTAAAACTTTCAGATTAATAAAGTATAGTTTTCAGTTTAATATAAAACTGTTGCGATCATTAGCGTGCAATGTTACCGGTACATAAAACTAGTTTTGGATTTAGATACAGAAAAAGATGCCAGATGTATAAATTTATACATTGATATTAAATATTTTTGAAGCTATCCCCGTTAATATAAGTGACAAAACCAATGTATTAACTTGTTTATATTTATTATTACACTGGTAAATATAAATTGATATAAACAGTTGGTTTATTAGACATGTGATTACATGGTAGTTAGTATATATCTAAGTGAGCCTGAGGTTCAACCATCTTCGAGATGAACGCTAATTATTAGAAATAAATACCAAGTATCTGTAAATCTATCAATAAATCAATTAACTTCTTCAATAATCGATTAATAACTGGTTGAATTTATTAGAACCTTAGTGCTAATTAATGTATTGCCCACACACCATCAAACCCACAGTTCACCTACTGCATAACGTTTCACATTCTATTGTATAACAGGCTGAATTGACAATGTGTTACTCTTCTACTCTGGGAAGTATAGCGTAAAATTGGGGGGAACCTGATGGACCAGGTATAATTTTTCCAGATGGACTTAATCAATTGTATTCATACAGTTACTATTTATGATGTGATTACTGGTTTATCTTATTCTATCTTTATGACTCAATGAAATGTCTTAACATGTCTAATTATATCAACTCTTATAAATGAAAAAAAATGAAAATTAATAAAAACAAAAATGAAACATACAGTAATGTCAGTTTTGATTTCTTCTCTAATCTGAGGATATTTTTCATGCATGCACATTTAATTGAATAGAAATCCTAGCAAAATTGTTCTACTGTCGTTTTTCTTACTGCAAAAAGCTTGAAAATAAAACCACTGCAAACCTTTACCCGTTATATAATAGTACACATAGCGGAAAACCTCTAGCACCATACACTGTTATCTCTCATTAGTAGGTTTTTGTTACTGTCAGTAAAGGTTGTACAGTGTAAATGCAGCGGGTGCCTTATTTGCATTAGATGGATGTACTCCAACAGTTATACAGTTAAATCATTGATACTTTGTCCCTCGTTTAAATCTGAGAGTGTATCACTTGAAATTATGTGATTTAGAATATACTGCCCACTCCTTTATAATGACAGAAATTCACTGCACAAATGATGGCAGAATGCCAAGAGTTTAGTGTACTAGTAGGTTTAATACCACCAATAAAGGCAGTGCTTGCAATCAGCTGTTACTTGTAGCAATATAATACTCATCTACACATGCATTACCACAACACTCTGTATACAACAAACATATACAAGAATTGGAAGCTAAGAGATTAATTCCTTATAATGGAATTTACCACTATAAAGTTAGCATCAGTGACTTACTTTTTCTTTCATTGTGACAAGTTCTTCCTCGTATTTTTTCACCCTCTCCTCGAGTGTCATAGCTCGGGCCTCATATTCCTGCTTAGCTGTTATAGCTGTTTCTAATTTAGAGTTCATTTCAACAATACTGACTTCTGCATCCTCAAATTTGGATTTGTCTTCAAGGCTACCTGTAGAAACAGAAATTGTTGTCATGGACTGGTAGAGGTATACCAACACACTTATTTCATTATGAGGACCATACAGTATTTACCATTTCACTTGTCTATCATCTACAATCCGCGATTCCAATATTTCTTTTTCCGCTTTTCCATTTCCAGTTAAATTTCAAATTTTGAAAAGTCTTGTAGCACCACTAGTTACATCAGTTCTTCAATGAACCATCAATGTGTCAGTGTTTTGTAAGAGTTTTCAAAGACAATTGCTATAATTAGATAAATGATTTTCAGGAGGAAATTGTCTATTGTCTCTAAAGACAATTAGTACACTTTTCTCTGTCCAATGACTTACTTAAAAGAGGGTCAACATCCACCTCAAAGCGTTTTGTGTGTCTGAAGTCGGGGTCAGTCCCTGACCGATGCAGGACAATCTGGGTTACACACTCCTCTATCAACTTGTAGTACTGTGGCCTGGAAAGTTAAATAGTATACTGACAGTCAATCTGCTGTAGTACTGTGGCCTGGAAAGTGAAATAGTATACTGACAGTCAATCTGATGTAGTACTGTGGCATGGAAAGTTAAATAGTATACTGACATTCAATCTACTGTAGTACTGTCGCCTGGAAAGTTAAATAGTATACTGACAGTCAATCGGATGTAGTACTGTGGCCTGGAAAGTTAAATAGTATCCTGACATTCAACCTGATGTAGTACTGTGGCCTGGAAAGTTAAATAGTATAATGACAGTCAATCTACTGTAGTACTGTGGCCTCGAAAGTTAAATAGTATACTGACAGTCAATCTTCTGTAGTACTGTGGCCTGGAAAGTTAAATAGAATACTGACAGTCAATCTGCTGTAGTACTGTGGCCTGGAAAGTGAAATAGTATACTGACAGTCAATCTGCTGTAGTACTGTAGCCTGGAAAGTTAAATAGTATACTGACAGTCAACCTACTGTAGTACTGTGGCCTGGAAAGTTAAATAGGATACTGACAGTCAATCTACTGTAGTACTGTGGCCTGGAAAGCTAAATAGTATACTGACAGTCAATCTACTGTAGTGCTGTGGCCTCGAAACTTAAATAGTATACTGACTGTCAATCTACTGTAGTACTGTGGCCTGGAAAGCTAAATAGTATACTGACAGTCAATCTACTGTAGTACTGTGACCTGGAAAGTTAAATAGTATACTGACAGTCAATCTTCTGTAGTACTGTGGCCTGGAAAGTTAAATAGAATACTGACAGTCAATCTGCTGTAGTACTGTGGCCTGGAAAGTTAAATAGTATCCTGACAGTCAATCTGATGTAGTACTGTGGCCAGGAAAGTTAAATAGTAGACTGACAGTCAATCTACTGTAGTACTGTGGCCTCGAAAGTTAAATAGTATACTGACAGTCAATCTTCTGTAGTACTGTGGCCTGGAAAGTTAAATAGAATACTGACAGTCAATCTGCTGTAGTACTGTGGCCTGGAAAGGTAAATAGTATACTGACAGTCAATCTACTGTAGTGCTGTGGCCTCGAAACTTAAATAGTATACTGACTGTCAATCTACTGTAGTACTGTGGCCTGGAAAGCTAAATAGTATACTGACAGTCAATCTACTGTAGTGCTGTGGCCTCGAAACTTAAATAGTATACTGACTGTCAATCTACTGTAGTACTGTGGCCTGGAAAGTTAAGTAGTATACTGACATTCAATCTGATGTAGTACTGTGGACTGGAAAGTTAAATAGTATACTGACAGTCAATCTCCTGTAGTACTGTGGCCTGGAAAGTTAAATAGTATCCTGACATTCAACCTGATGTAGTACTGTGGCCTGGAAAGTTAAATATTATACTGACAGTCAATCTACTGTTGTACTGTGGCCTGGAAAGTTAAATAGTATACTGACCGTCAATCTGCTGTAGTACTGTGGCCTGGAAAGGTAAATAGTATACTGACAGTCAATCTACTGTAGTGCTGTGGCCTCGAAACTTAAATAGTATACTGACTGTCAATCTACTGTAGTACTGTGGCCTGGAAAGTTAAATTGTATACTGACAGTCAATCTACTGTAGTACTGTAGCCTGGAAAGTTAAATAGTATACTGTCAGTCAATCTACTGTAGTACTGTGGCCTGGAAAGTGAAATAGTATACTGACAGTCAATCTGCTGTAGTACTGTGGCCTGGAGAGTTAAATAGTATACTGACAGTCAATCTACTGTAGTACTGTGGCCTGGAGAGTTAAATAGTATACTGACAGTCAATCTACTGAGTATGGAATATTTCTGATTAAGAAAGGTTTTAAATGAAATACGGTTGATCATATAAAAAAATAAAAAAATCATGAAATTTTCCTTTCAATGTCAACAGAACTTTTACACCTAGAATCTACTGCAGAATTTGCTGTATGTAATGTGCAATGTTTACAGGTTTTAATTGATCTACATGAATCACTCCAGAAGGGTTGGAAAAATCACTAGGAGACTCAACGTCCCTTTTAAGTTGAATATCTGGTACAAATCTGATGATTACCGCCGCAGATACTTGTAGCATGCAGATCACCACTTATAGCTTGTAAATGAATTTCGAAAGAACGTGGACAACACGGAAGACTCTTGCTGGTAGGTGAATTTATTCCAGGGTGTGTAGGCAGGAACAAATTCACCTACAAGCTAGATTCTGTCATGTTGTCCATGTACTTTGGAATTCATTAATCTGCATTGTACTAAATTTCTATACAGTTACCTAGAGTACACGTCGTCACGGATACACAGGAGATGCTGCATGATGGACAGGAAGTAGGGTTCAGCAATGGTGTCCTTAACAGAGTTGGCCACCAGCTCAAAACACTGCCGTGTATCCCTGGTAACGCTCAGGAAATATATTGGTAACAAATGGCAAATATTCTTTTTAAATAACAGTTATGGACACCTTTGGTGCTTTTGATCAAACAAATAAATACAATTTCCTATGGTTTGGTTAATTTTCTACTCAGTGATATTTAAATATCTCCAAATTTAAAGAATATTTTGTTTAAGAAATTGTAGTAAAATAACTTTTTTGCACTTCTTCTCTTGACTATTTTACATATAAAAGGATACTCAAATTCTATTCTGACATTGTCATATCGATGTGAAAATTCCTCAAAGTCTTCCTCTTTATGGTCATGGAAAATCTGTACGTGCGTCTTCAACTCATCATCTTCCTGTTTATCTAGCCACTGAAAGTAGACATTTCTGTTGTTACTGTTTCATTTATTCTGACAAGTATAACAAAAGCTTTATCTAAAATGGTGTTAAGAGACCAGAAACATGAAATAATTGAAATGTCTGTGAATAACTGTTTTATTTTAAACATGTTAAACTAAGAAAGCTTTGATCAATGGCAGCAATTTGCCAGCCTCTTTCAATTTTCCATTTCTTGGAGTTGGGGAAAGGTTGGATCAATGTATTTGAGACTGTCTGTGCTTGCTCTTATTACCCTTTAAGATCTGAAGTGAGTGTGATAACCTAGCTTATCCACATAGGACCCAAAGTAATATTTTCTTAGGGAAAATTTTAAGTTAAGAAATTTCTATAAGATAAGAAACATTTGTAAGACAGGGTCCTTCATGTCAATTCAGTCTGGAATCACTGTTTTATATTTGCCTTACCCCTATAAGGTCTATAAGTCCTGTGCGCATGAATTCGTTGCGGAGGTGTATCCTAAAATCTAGGTCATCAGGGGTACTAATAATGGCGTTAACCAGCTGTATACAGGCCACTTGCATGGGCTGGTTGTCTCTCATACCCAGCCCCATAATAACTGGAATAAAGCGGTCCCTCGCTCGTATCTCTCCACACACTGTGATACCCTCCAAGGCCTTCTCATGGCTTTAAACAAAAACATTTAAAATTGTAGGCATTTGTGAAATAGGATTTTGATTTTTCTATTTGGTTTAGCTCAGTCAGACAAAATACATAATTTAATGTTGAGAAACAAAACAAAGTATTGCATACAGTCCATAATCCCTCTCATCTGGACAAACTTTGGTATGAATAATGAACCTCTCATCTGGACAAACTTTGGTATGAATAATGAACCTCTCATCTGGACAAACTTTGGTATGAATAATGAACAAATAGCCATAAATCTGTAGAAAGTGGAACAACATAGTGTTTCACAAAATTTGGCAATCAGAGGTGCTAAATTACCAGGTAACCTGGACAAATTGATGAAATGACTGACTGATGGATCAATTGACAACCTGTAGTCCTCTGCAGTAGTACCAGAGGAGGACTAATAACTGTTGTGAATCTCCTATAGACATTGAAAAACTTGACCCAATTATCCACACAAAAAGAACAGACATATACCTAGTTGTCAATGACGTAGATTATGACCTTACCCGTCTGGGGGTACCAAACATACAGCAGCCAGCAGTCGAACTGCCTCCAACATGGTATTGGGGTCGGAGGGGTCAACTGTCCGTGAGAGTATCGTCAGTGCCTCTTCATGGTTAATTATGTTCACCAATCCACACTGGAAAGACAAAAAGCATCAACGATGAAGGCTGTACCATAAATACAGTAACAAGCTGTATAACAAATAGAAATTGGTGAAAATTAGCTGGTACTAACATCATATCAACGAAAAGTCTATCATTTAAATAACTCCAGTTGCAATGCAAATATTGTATCATAATATTAACTTGCCACTTTATAACATCTAAACATAGGAGTTAAGTTTTCCATACATGTACTTCCAAACCTTGATTAATGTGATTTAACACTATACTGTGACCTTAAAAATTATCCTACTTAAAGTCTGAACCCTAAGGTAAAGAAGAAACAACAACACACATGTCAGTGACCATACATGTTTGACTAATCACCGATAACTTACTTTGTTGTTCATGTATGCCTTCAGACATCGTACACACTCATAGGTACTCTTCCTCTCTGTTTTACTGAAACAACATGACAAATGGTTGTTAGGTAACATTTAAATGGCGAAATTAATATCAGGCTGAATAGCTTTTCTTCAAGCTAAAACGTATGTGTATATTTAACAGATGAATCCTAAGGATTCTCATCATACATGATAAGCTTGGTTTTGATTGATTTATTGAGTTAAGCGTCCTATTAACAGTGAAGGTCCTTTCAAGAAGTGCCTCCATATGTGTAGTGTATGTGTTTGTGTTGGAGGTGGTAATATGTTGGTGTATGTGTTTGTGTTGGAGGTGGTAATTTGTTGGTGTATGTGTTTGTGTGTGTGGTGGTGATATGTTAGTGTATGTGTTTGTGTTCGAGGTGGTAATATGTTGGTGAATGTGTTTGTGTTGGAGGTTGTAATATGTTGGTGTATGTGCTTGTGTTGGAGGTGGTAATATGATGGTTATTCTGTTTGTGTTGGAGGTGGTTATATGTTGGTGTATGTGTTTGTATTGGAGGTGGTAATATGTTGGCGTATGTGTTTGTGTTGGGGGTGGTAATATGTTGGTGTATTTGTTTGTGTTGGAGATGGTAATATGTTGGTGTATTTGTTTGTGTTGGAGATGGTAATATGTTGGTGTATGTGCTTGTGTTGGAGGTGGTAATCTGTTGGTGTATGTGTTTGTTTTGGAGGTGGTAATATGTTGGCGTATGTGTTTGTGTTGGAGGTTGTTATTTGTTGTTGTGTGTGTTTGTGTTGGAGGTGGTAATATGATGGTGTATGTGTTTGTGTTGGAGCTGGTAATATGTTGGTGTATTTGAGTACATGTTATAACGCAGATCTGAAGCCAGCTTTACAGTGCTGCTCTACAGAAACACCAGACTTATTTATACTTAAAAGTTTCTTGCAGTGAAAAAAACTTAACATTTATAAACATTACGTGGGTAAAGCGCCAGTACGGTTAGCCAAAGGGATGCAATGCTCTACCTGTCACTGCTTAATACTTACGAATCACAGCAGTATGTAAGATTCCTCAGGATAGCGTTCAGGCCATTCAGTCCAAACTCACTCACCCAACTGTAACATAAAAACAAACATATGATTACTTAATTAACACAAGCAATCTGAACAACAAGTTAACATAAATCTGTATGAGGCATTCTCTCACATATTTTAGACATGGTAGGGACTACCTCTAAGATTACAGACATGGTAGGGTCGTATACAAGGGACTACCTCTAAGATTACAGACATGGTAGGGTCATATACCGGTGACTACCTCTAAGATTATAGACAGGGGAGGGTCATATACAGGTGGCTACCTCTAAGATTATAGACATGGTAGGGTCGGATACAGGTGACTACCTCTAAGATTATAGACAGGGGAGGGTCATATACAGGTGGCTACCTCTAAGATTATAGACAGGGGAGGGTCATATACAGGTGGCTACCTCTAAGATTATAGACATGGAAGGGTCATATACAGGTGACTACTGGAGGTGGTAATATGTTGGCGTATGTGCTTGTGTTGGAGGTGGTAATTTGATGGTGTATGTGTTTGTGTTTGAGGTGGTAATATGTTGGTGAATGTGTTTGTGTTGGAGGTGGTTATATGTTGGTGTATGTGTTCGTGTTGGAGGTGGTAATATCTTGGTGTATGTGTTTGTGTTTGAGGTGGTAATATGTTGGTGAATGTGTTTGTGTTGGAGGTAGTAATATGTTGGTGTATGTGTGGGTGTTGGAGGTGGTAATATTGTGGTGTATGTGTTTGTGTTGGGGGAGGTAATATGTTGGTGTATGTGCTTGTGTTGGAGGTGGTAATCTGTTGGTGTATGTGTTTGTGTTGGAGGTGGTAATATGTTGGTGTATTTGCGTACATGTTATAACGCAGATCTGAAGCCAACTTTACAGTGCTGCTCTACTGAAACACCATACTAATTTATACTTAAAAGTTTCTTGCAGTGAAAAAAACTTAACATTTATAAACATTACGTGGGTAAAACGCCAGTACGGTTAGCCAAAGGGATGCAATGCTCTACCTGTGACTGCTTAATACTTACGAATCACAGCAGTATGTAAGATTCCTCAGGATAGCGTTCAGGCCATTCAGTCCAAACTCACTCACCCAACTGTAACATAAAAACAAACATATGATTACTTAATTAACACAAGCAATCTGAACAACAAGTTAACATAAATCTGTATGAGGCATTCTCTCACATATTTTAGACATGGTAGGGACTACCTCTAAGATTACAGACATGGTAGGGTCGTATACAGGTGACTACCTCTAAGATTATAGACATGGAAGGGTCACATACAGGTGACTACCTCTAAGATTATAGACATGGAAGGGTCATATACAGGTGACTACCTCTAAGATTATAGACATGGTAGGGTCATATACAGGTGACTGCCACTAAGATTATAGACATGGTAGGGTCATATACAGGTGACTGCCACTAAGATTATAGACATGGTAGGGTCATATACAGCTGACTACCTCTAAGATTATAGACATGGTAGGGTCATATCCAGGTGACTACCTCTAAGATTATAGACATGGTAGGGGCATATACAGGTGACTACCTCTAAGATTATAGACAGGGGAGGGTCATATACAGGTGACTACCTCTAAGATTACAGACATGGTAGGGTCGTATACAGGAGACTACCTCTAAGATTATAGACATGGAAGGGTCATATACAGGTAACTACCTCTAAGATTATAGACATGGTAGGGTCATATCCAGGTGACTACCTCTAAGATTATAGACATGGTAGGGTCGTATACAGGTGACTACCTCTAAGATTATAGACATGGTAGGGTCGTATACAGGTGACTACCTCTAAGATTATAGACATGGCAGGGTCGTATACAGGTGACTACCTCTAAGATTACAGACATGGTAGGGTCGTATACAGGAGACTACCTCTAAGATTATAGACATGGAAGGGTCACATACAGGTGACTACCTCTAAGATTATAGACATGGAAGGGTCATATACAGGTAACTACCTCTAAGATTATAGACATGGTAGGGTCATATCCAGGTGACTACCTCTAAGATTATAGACATGGTAGGGGCATATACAGGGGACTACCTCTAAGATTATAGACAGGGTAGGGTGATATACAGGTGACTACCTCTAAGATTATAGACAGGGTAGGGCCATATACAGGTGACTACCTCTAAGATTATAGACAGGGGAGGGTCATATACAGGTGACTACCTCTAAGATTATAGACAGGGGAGGGTCATATACAGGTGACTAACTCTAAGATTATAGACAGGGTAGGGTCATATACAGGTGACTACCTGTAAGATTATAGACATGGTAGGGTCATATACAGGTGACTACCTATAAGATTATAGACAGGGTAGGGTCATATACAGGTGACTACCTGTAAGATTATAGACATGGTAGGGTCATATACAGGTGACTACCTCTAAAATTATAGACATGGTAGGGTCATATACAGGTGACTAGCTCTAAGATTATACACATGGTAGGGTCATATACAGGTGACTACCTCTAAAATTATAGACATGGTAGGGTCATATACAGGTGACTACCTATAAGATTATAGACAGGGTAGGGTCATATACAGGTGACTACCTGTAAGATTATAGACATGGTAGGGTCATATACAGGGGACTACCTCTAAGATTATAGACAGGGTAGGGTGATATACAGGTGACTACCTCTAAGATTATAGACAGGGTAGGGTCATATACAGGTGACTAACTCTAAGATTACAGACCTTTTACAGCAAACCCTTAGAGATAACAGATCTGACAGGGTTACTTCTTACAGCAAGATATAACAGATCTGGCAGGGTTACTTCTTACAGCAAGATATAACAGATCTGGCAGGGTTACTTCTTACAGCAAGAGATAACAGATCTGGCAGGTTTACTTGTGACTGTAACCCTTACAGATAACAGATCTGACAGGGTTACTTCTTACAGCAAAAGATAACAGATCTGGCAGGGTTACTTCTTACAGCAAGATATAACAGATCTGGCAGGGTTACTTCTTACAGCAAGATATAACAGATCTGGCAGGGTTACTTGTTACAGCAACCCTTAGAGATTACAGATCTGACAGGGTTACTTGTTACAGCAACCTGTAGAGATAACAGATCTGACAGTGTTACTTGTTACAGCAACCTATAGAGATTACAGATCTGACAGGGTTACTTGTTACAGCAACCTTCAGAGATAACAGATCTGACAGGGTAACTTGTTACGACAACCTATAGAGATTACAGATCTGACAACGTTACTTGTTACAGCAACCTTCAGGGATAACAGACCTGACAGGGTTACTTGTTACAGCAACCCTTAGAGATTACAAACCTCGCAGGATTATTTTTTACAGCAACCCTTAGAGATTACAACCCTCACATGGTTACTTATGACTGCAACCGTTAGAGATTACAAACCCTATAGGGTTACTTGTGACTGCAAAGTTGCAAACCTTAGAGATAACAAACCTGACAGGGTTACTTGTGAGTGACACTCTCAGAGATTCCAGCACCCTCAATCGTTTTTCTCCTTTCAGATCTGCATTCCTTAATTCAGCGACAAAACTTCCAGCACTATCTAGGTCACCACTTTTCTGTAAACATAAACAATTTCCCCTTAAATATGAATGAAAAAATTTCAATGTGCAGAAAACAAAATCATATCTATCTTTTTCATGTTACATTTTTGAAATCTATTCTTTTACAGGAAAACCTTTTATTTTTTCTCTAAGTTTCTCTTGTGTACAATATATATATTTATTTGACCAACACATACAAGGTTACATTATATGACCTTATGACCTTACCTTAACCATGACTTTCCTGACTTTTTTTGTTGATAGCTAATTCAATTTTGCTTTGACCTACTTTTAACTTATTATGAACTTCATGACCTTTACATATTGACAGTTTAAAATCCTTTCTGTGACCTGCTTTACCTTTATAATGACCTCCCTGACCTTTACAGATTAATTGTTAACAAGAGGCCAAAGAGGGCCTGTATCGCTCACCTGAATATTTAAGCAGTCATAGCAAAATATTCTCATTAAATATTATATTGCACTAAAAATATTTCCCTCGCAATCTTTGTTGGCTCCATCTGTTGAAACTACCAGCAAAATATTATTATAAGATTCTATGCTTTTAGATTCTTCTTCAGAAGTTGCTTGACATATTTTTCCCTGTGATCTTGTAAGTAGGTCAATGTCATTTTCCTTCTCAAATTGGTTAGCTCTATTCCAAAAAGCTACCAGCCAAATCTTATGAATCCATTCCTTTTAGTTCTCAAGAACAAATCCATTAAAATGTTGTTGACCTCTGTGACCTCTAAAGTAGGTTGAGGTCATTTTCATTTGCAAACTTTGGTGAGCTCTATCCCGGGAAGTCACCAGCCAAATATTATAATTTTATGCCTTTTAATTCTTCAGAAGAAGCTGTTTGAACTGTTTGACATATTTGAACGCTGTGACCTTGAAAGTAGGTCAAGGTCATTTTCATTCGCAAACTTTGTTTGGCTCTTTCCCAGGAAGCCACCTGCCAAATATTAAGATTTTATAACTACCAGTTCTTCAGAAGAAGTCGTTTAAAGTGTTTGACATATCTGCCTCATGTGACCTTAAAAGAAGGTCAAGGTCATTTTCATTCTCAAACTTTGTTCGGCTCTTTCCTAGGAAGCTACAAGCCAAATATAGAGATTATATACCTTTCAGTTCTTCAGAAGAAGTCGTTTGAAGTGTCTGACACATTTGACTCCTGTGACCTTGAAAGAAGGTCAAGGTCATTTTCATTCTCAAACTTTGTCGGGCTCTATCCAAGGAAGCCATCAATCAAAAATAAAGATTCTATACCTTTCAGTTCTTCAGAAGAAGTCATTTGAAGCTTTTGACATATATGACCCCTGTGACCTTGAAAGTAGGTCAAACTAGTTTTCATTCTCAAACTTTGTTGGGCTCTATCCCAGGAAGCCACCAGCCAAATATAAAGATTATATACCTTTCAGTTCTTCAGAAGAAGTCGTTTGAAGTGTTTGACACATTTGACCCCTGTGACCTTGAAAGTAGGTCAAGGTCATTTTCATTCTCAAACTTTGTTGGGCTCTATCCCAGGAAGCCATCAGCCAAATATGAAGATTCTATACCTTTCAGTTCTTTAGAAGAAGTCGTTTGAAGTTTTTGACATATGTGACCCCTGTGACCTTGAAAACAGGTCAAGGTCATTTTCGTTCTCAAACTTTGTAGGGCTCCTACCAACGATACTTTCAACCAAATATCATGACTCTAGGCCTGTCCGTACTTCAGAAGAATTTGTTTAAAGGAAAAGTTGACGGACGAGGACGGACGGACAGACGGACGACGGACGGACGACGGACGCCGCGCCACGGCATAAGCTCACTTGGCACTTCGTGCCAGGTGAGCTAAAAATGACTTGGCTGTGAACTACTTTACTTTCATTTTGACCTTCCTGACCTTGACGGATTGTTTAAAGATGACCTTGCTGTGACCTAGTTTACCTTTACTGCTCCCTTCCACTGCATGGCTAACATAGACCTCTTGAGGTTGAGGTCTTTTTTTCGGAGAGGGTCTTTCTTCTCTTCTGTCAAGTTCATGTCATCCTGGAAAATACAATGGTACAAAAATGTACAATGTAATCACATAGACGAGATGTATCGCTGACCTATATAGCTTACTGACGAGATGTATTGCTGACCTATATAACTTACTGACTAGATGTATTGCTGACCTATATAGCTTACTGACGAGATGTATCGCTGACCTTTATAACTTACTGACGAGATGTATCGCTGACCTACNTTTCAGTTCTTTAGAAGAAGTCGTTTGAAGTTTTTGACATATGTGACCCCTGTGACCTTGAAAACAGGTCAAGGTCATTTTCGTTCTCAAACTTTGTAGGGCTCCTACCAACGATACTTTCAACCAAATATCATGACTCTAGGCCTGTCCGTACTTCAGAAGAATTTGTTTAAAGGAAAAGTTGACGGACGAGGACGGACGGACAGACGGACGACGGACGGACGACGGACGCCGCGCCACGGCATAAGCTCACTTGGCACTTCGTGCCAGGTGAGCTAAAAATGACTTGGCTGTGAACTACTTTACTTTCATTTTGACCTTCCTGACCTTGACGGATTGTTTAAAGATGACCTTGCTGTGACCTAGTTTACCTTTACTGCTCCCTTCCACTGCATGGCTAACATAGACCTCTTGAGGTTGAGGTCTTTTTTTCGGAGAGGGTCTTTCTTCTCTTCTGTCAAGTTCATGTCATCCTGGAAAATACAATGGTACAAAAATGTACAATGTAATCACATAGACGAGATGTATCGCTGACCTATATAGCTTACTGACGAGATGTATTGCTGACCTATATAACTTACTGACTAGATGTATTGCTGACCTATATAGCTTACTGACGAGATGTATCGCTGACCTTTATAACTTACTGACGAGATGTATCGCTGACCTACATAACTTACTGACGAGATGTATCTCTGACCATATAACTTACTGACGAGATGTATCGCTGACCTTTATAGCTTACTGACGAGATGTATCGCTGACCTATATAACTTACTGACGAGATGTATCGCTGACCTATATAACTTACTGACGAGATGTATCACTGAACTACATAACTTACTGACGAGATGTATCACTGACCTATATAACTTACTGACGAGATGTTTCTCTGACCATATAACTTACTGACGAGATGTATCAATGACCTATATAACTTACTGACGAGATGTATCTCTGACCATATAACTTACTGACGAGATGTATCGCTGACCTATATAACTTACTGACGAGATGTATTGCTGACCTATATAACTTACTGACAAGATGTATCGCTGGCCTATATAGCTTACTGACGAGATGTATCACTGACCTATATAACTTACTGACGAGATGTATCACTGAACTACATAACTTACTGACGAGATGTATCACTGAACTACATAACTTATGACAGTGAAGAACATTATCTCTGCTTTTATGAGAACTAATATGCTTTTAAAATATATCTGGGGAATCATCCATCAATAAATAGATAAGCTTACAAAGCTTGCAACATTTTTGTTTTATTTTTGAAGATACAATGTACTTTTCAAATTGTTCCTGTAGATTTCAATGCAAGTTGACACAAATAGAACTATGCTCCTCTCACAGTGAGAATATGACCCGGTTAAGAGCCAGGATTCAGTGTCCAAGTTCAGTTGTGACATCCCCGTGTGATGGTACTTAAATATAATCAAGTGGCCCATCACATGTTCACACAATTCTCACCACTCACTTAGCTTTCCTAAAACGTAGAACTCCCAATAAACAAGTTATCAATTTGTGTAATTGTCAGAAATAACTGGGTTTGTTTTAAGTCAAAATTAAAAACTGCATGTCTTGACATGAGATAGATGTAGGCTCATATTGGGAAAATGTATATGATATTGTATAATATATCAATCAAATCTCATAGGTTCGTAATGGCTCTTCAAATGTACATGTATAATACGTTGATCAAGTTATACAGTATATATCATGTATTAGTCATAATCCCTCATTTTGACGACTGACAAATTGTCTAATTAAACTATTCCAGTTTTACAGGATCATACACCTGAATTTCAACAACATGTTGAATGAAACTGAACAGGAAATTATACCATATTTTTACAGTTCTTTCTATATCAGGTGTTAACAGGCTATATGATACCTGTACGAGTGGCTTTCTCATCAATAAAAATATTTTCACCACAATACAAAAGCAACCATGTATGGAGACCCACCACTGTTTTTGTGATTCAAGGTGGATATTATAATATTTTCACCATAGACCCCTTGTATACAATTTCACAGAGCATACATCTGGGGCAACACACCCGGTAGTTACCTTCTTGGAGGCATAGCCACTCTGACTCAGTATACTGTGTCTGGGGACCACATTTATCAAGTGGTTGCAACTAGAAATATTCATAAATGATACAAATGGTACCATATGGGGAAGCTTGATCTCTCTTTCCTCTAATGTTTCTTTTAAATCAGTTTCCCTACACCAAGTTTATAATCACCCTTAACTTATGGAAAATCTTTAACATACATTTTTCCATTTGATATCATTGATAACGGTTCAAGAAAAAATCTTAACTTAAAGAAACTAATTTGTAATATATTAAAAATTAATCTTATATAAAGTACTTTTCAACTTCAGCTGTCAAGGCTCCTTCTGTGCAGTCCTTTCATTTAAACTCAATAGATGTACCTGGTATGTTCTGTATATGCTGTATTTCATATCCTTGTCCAGTTGATACAAGCATACATCTTTATATATATATATATACACAATAGACTTGGTAAACAAAACCCCATAAACAACCTAAAATTACCAGTACTGATTGGGGCAGTAAATGTCAACTTATTATGTAGTCAGTAGACATTTAGGGGGAAGTCGTAGTTATCAGCAAATCACTCGACCACTTTGACTGCCTTAAAATATCAATGACTCATATGATTTGCAATTTAAAAAAAAAAGATTTTAAAGCTATTTATAACAGGAGATATTAATTTTAGTGCAATAGCTCGTCCTTTATGTATATTCATGAAAATTGTAATGTAGTTTTTAGGAAGACATACTTAATACAACTAGCATAAACCAATAGATAACAAGCCTATCAAAGTTTGTATTATATATATACGTCACATGTGTTTTTTGTGGGGTCATGTTTCGTGAGATATTTCTTTCCTAGTATTATTTGTTTCTGTTACACTAGGAAGTTTTACCTCGAGGCAGACAGCAGAGATTTCCTTTTTACGTATATATGTATCACTGCGACCACTTATGCTGTAGTAGTGCACTCCGTCACATTCAATGGTTGTGACATTATTCACTTACATTTTGACAGGACAACTGACTCATTTTGGATACAAATTTTGACAATTTGATTTGGTGTTTTGTGTATATGGTAGCCAGTTGGTTGTGATTTTGTGTATTTTACGCTGCTAAACCTTGTGTAGATCTAGCAAGGATGTGGAGTTAGGTAGACATAAGTGGTCAATTCAATAGGTCAACACCCAGAAGTGACCAGTCTAAAACTGACCTTGTATAAAGTAACGAAGCACTTCAAACTCAATAGCATATCCTAGTATGTTGTCACCTAATTACTCAATCATATACATATATGACAAGAGGCCCAATAGGCTTGTATCACATTGCGGGTTACTAAATTTATCTCAGGTTGAAAATTAAATTAAATTTCTTTTTACAAATATTGCATTAAAGAAATTTGAAGCAAACAAGGCAAAACCAGGCATGTCTATAAAACTTCAATTTATTAGGCACTTTAACGAAAATATTTTTCCTATTAATTTGAAAGTTACACTTAGAAATGTTGGAGCCACAGGATGTATGTCCATCTTAAATCAACCTTAATGTAGCTTCAAACAGTTGTATATATCACTGATTACCAGTACCAGACAGTTTGAATGAATACAAATAAATGGACAGGTAGATATAGTGGTCTGGGATAGGTTAAAGTTTGTGGCCTTGTTCAGTATTGAAGTTTTAGATAAATTTGTTTTCAGCAGTCATAAAATAGCTATCAATGCAATCATGTAACATTAAAATATATTGAAGACTGACCCAAACAACAACCTCAAAAACCATGCTCACAGAGGAGTAAGCAAACTAGAACACTGACAGGTCAGTAAGGGCCCCGTCTTGTGGCAATATATATCCCCCATAATCATCAAGATGCAATTTGCCCATATAGCTGAGCTTGACGTTTGACATTTGGACTTCAAAAAGAATTGCAAGGAAGCAAAATATACATTTTACATGTACTATGATGCGAGTCATTTCCTTCCACCTCCATATTTGCTGGGCTAACAGAAATGTAAATAATGGTGCAATACTCCTTTGTTAGCTTTGATTTGTTTTATTTCACCTTATATACCTACTCCATCAAAAGCCAGGGTCAAAGTGACCTTTGGACCCAAAGTAAAAAAATACAAAACTTGACCTTGACCCTTTGGACCCACGTAACCTGGACCTAAGGCCAGATGACTCTGTGTTAAGTTCTGAACAACATTGCTTCATAATGTCATAACAAAATGTTCATCAGGGAAAAGGTACAAAATTTAACCTTCACCTTTGACCCAATGACCTTGACCTTTGGTCAGTTGACTCCTTGTTTAATTCTGATCAACTTTGCTTCATCATGTCATAACAAAATGTTCATCGGTGAAAAGATGTAAAATTTGACCTTGACCTTTGCATCTAATGACCTTGACCTTTGACCTCGACTTTTTACCTCAGTGTGTCTCTTTGTTTAATTCCGAACAACTATGCTTCATAATGTCAAAGCAAAATGTTCACCAGTGAAAAGCTACAAAATTTGACCTTGACCGCTGACCCGATGACTTTGACCTTTGGTCAGTTGACTTCTTGTTTAATTCTGATCAACTTTGCTTCATAATGTCATAACAAAATGTTCATCAGTGAAAAGATGCAAAATTTGACCTTGACCTTTGAACCTAATGACCTTAACCTTTGACCTTGACTTTTTACCTCAACATGTATTTTTGTGTACTGAACATCTTGACTAAGTTTCATGTACATCGGTCAATAAATACAAAAGTTATCAGCCAGGAACAAAATTTGTGGACGGACAGACAGACAGACAGACAGAGACAGACAGACAGAGTGATTACTATAGGGCACCCGTATCTCTGATACATGTACAGGGCCCTAACTAGCCATTTGACCATGTAAAATTGTTAAAATGTCGCCTACTGAAGTGTATGCAGGCGTTAAATAGCAATTTCATCATCCATTAGCCATGGATACCTGTATGAATATTTATAGGTAAGAGGTATTATTACCTGTATCACACCTATACAATTCAGTACACCTATATATGTTTTAGCTCCTGTGTACTGACTACTGGCAAGCACAGCAGCACTATACTTTAGTTACTGTGACTAAACGTTTGCTTCCTCTTTTGAATGACTGCTGGGATGCAACCTAAAATTGAGACACTTGACAAGGTTTTTGAACATTTTCCTCACCAAGATATTTGGATTTTCATTACAACTTTATGAAATTGGAAAATTTGAAACAAAGTGATTGTATGTAAAAGCCTCTAAAGTGAAAGATAAATAAAAGGGAGACAATCCTATCAGGGAGACATAATTAACATTTCAATAATTCAGTGAAAATCCAGTTAATAAAAAAAAATAAAAAAATTCATGAGGTTGGACAAACTGTAGTTTTCTAATGGTATGATTAAAATGGGCTCCTAAGAAAGGCCAAATAGGATTGTTTAGTTTTCTTATAATCATAGATTTAATGTCATGGAACCACTTTTATTGAGGGGTTGGTCTTTCGAAGCCATGGACCCCCTGAACATGGCAGCATAAGTTGAACTCCTGACCTTCAACCTCTACCTACCATTATCTATTATATCGTTTCATTTCAACTCATAGAATGTTCACAAAAACGGAGTACATATTACACATAGAATGTTCACAAAAACGGAGTACATATTACACATTGAATGACATCACTGAATGTTGATGCTAAACTGATTCATAAAATGCTGGGTGTAACCAAGTGACCTCCTTCCTCAATATCAATGACACCTCAGTGACGTTCAGCCAGTGTCCTTTGTCATATCAACTTATCCCACTGTACCTATACATTCAATCAACTGCAAGATCTGGTAAAAATAAATCTACCAGTACTTTCGTTTTGTCACAATATTTTCCTTTTATAGTCGAATAGCCATTATAGAGGAGTGGCCAGGAGGTATGGGATATTTAGGACAAAAACGTTACTGTTGACAGTGTCTCAGATAAAAGTGAATTAGTCTACTCCCTATACAGCCAATCCTGAGAGTGATAAATCTGAACTAAACAATGAGTTTGATTTGTTATCAACATGTACGTTCATGGAAGAAGTTGGATAAGTCGGACAACACACTTATCTGTCCGATATACCTAGAAATCAAACTTTTACCTGTACACCACACCTGTACCTTCATACATCACATTCTTACCTTGACACCACACCTATATACAGTTGATTAGACAGTAGCTGATGGTGATGTATGTAACAGTTACAGTGATACATGTGACTGGTATGATAAGAATGACATCAACCATCACAGCCCCCCCCCCCCCCCCCCCCCCCCCCCCCCTCCCTCCCTTGGACTATTTTATTACACTACAGTTCTATATCTCCTCCATCCTACTAAGAGGTAAACCCTATGAATTATTATTATCTGCTACTTTTAACTTCTTCAGTTAAGTAATTTCAACCAGCAGCTCCATTTGACAACTTAAGATATAACAAGAGGTCTAATGGGCCTGTATCACTGTAGTGCTGATAATTTAACTTTGAAGTACAGGCATCAATTACAAAACATACCAGATTACATAAAACGGAGATAAAAATAAAACAGGGATATCTCGAAAGATATGGTCTTCCAGACAAATGGTTGTTACTGTAACATTTCAATGATTACCTACAGCTACCTACCAGTACATAAAGTTCTTTTCTAGTTCAATATACTCTATCCTTTCAATTTTGCTCTTTCACAATCAATAGTCAAAGAACATTGGTTAGAATAAGGAATCAGTTTGAACCAAGGATGCCATAAACTTTCAAAATAATCAATGCTATGTGTGTGGACGTTGTTTTGTATACTATCCTGATAACATCCTACAACTCATATTCTTACACCTTCTCATCATAGCAGACTTGTATAGTTGTGCTTGTAGGATGTAGTACAAGTATTTTCCTATTCAAATATTTTCCAACTTTATTTTGTGTAAACATGTATGCTTTTATTGTCTTCTATTTATTTACAGATAAAGATAATAAATTCTGACAATGTGACATCGATTACTAAAATTCAAAAGTCTAACAATTAGGTCAACAATAATCTTATCTGATCATCAGCTCCTCAATAAACAATCAACATTTGTTCAAAAGTATGTGTGACTCTTCACGTTTGGTGATCTTGGTTAAGTTATTTATTTCGGATCAAAGAGACAGAATTAACCTGCGAATAAATACACAATTTTGCTATCAAATTCAATCGTATTAAACATTCCAATCAAAAGAATTTAAATAACAGCTAACTTTCAATACCACAGATGCCATCGTGTGTTAACAAAACTAGCTTCCTGGTACCCCATGTAACAGTAAGGCATCAACGAAGCATCGTTTTAATAATTCCTGGGATTAACAAACTGAACATTTATCCCTGTGTTCAAATAAAATAAGCCTGGTTATAGCATTCCTGTTTGATATCAGTGACTAATATCATTAAAATTGGTTGGCCAATCTTACGTGCTGGCAGTGTACCTGAACTGTGGCACTGATTCAAAACAAAGATGTAACAGGGACACCTCCAAGGCACCTGTAGCCGATATACAGCTATTCCATCTTTGTGTATTGCAGAGTTATCTCCTCTTGGGAGCAGGTATTGATTGTTACGTCACTTTTTTTGTGAGAGTAACGTCATCAATTTTTGAGAAAACGACGTAATTTTCTCGCACAAACCAATGACGTAACAATAAATCCCTGCTCCCAAGAGAAGATAACTCTGCAATACGCAAAGACAGAATACTGAACACAAAACATATTGACTCATATAACACATATTTTAGACATTATCTTAGTAGATTTGGCTAGTTCAGTAACTGTTAATGAATGTGACAATTACAAATATGGCAACCCCTGCAATTAGATGGTAATTTTTTTCAAATAAATATTGTAACAGTTTTTTGTCTCATAGTTATTTTTGAATATAAACAGATCTGTGTTCCACAGACGGAAAATGTCAGTTAGCGAAATTCTAAACAAAGCTCACATTTTTTTATTTTCAAAATATGACAAATGTGGATACTGTCACCAGATATAGAGAATTTCACATTTTTTTAAGAACAACTTTTGGTAGGGCGTACCTAAATATCAGGCCCGACACAGTTGACAGGTGGACAACTAATTAATAGCTATTAGTACTCTAAATGTCACTTTCTCCAATGTTGATGAATTGAAGCTGTAAATCAGGATGAACTGGTGCAAATAACTCACAGATATATATTACTGATTTTTTTCTTCACATTTTTGCTGAAGCTATAGAAACCAGTGATTTGGTTAAGTTTCCAGTAATAATACATTACTGTAGATGCGCTTTTTTCACTTTACCTAGAATATATACTCTAACACCTGAAGACTCCTAACACATCTGTCAAGAAAAGCCCTGTAACATTACAGTATTTATATATGATACATATTTTTGTGTTATCTATATGCATACAACATATATTTCTGCTGTAAGTCGGTGATTAGGGCACACCCAGTGATATAAGTAATGATACAATGTAATCTACTCAACTTCACCAGGAAGTACTTGTCTGATTATTAATAAACAAGTTCACCCAGATAGTGTGCATATATAGCACTATATATACATACATCTGGTTGTAGTTAATATGTGCTGTAAAACAGAACGTTAAACAAGAATTCCACAGAAGCGGATGTGTCGCCTGCGCAGGAAGATGGGATATTGTGCTTAGCACTGCATGAAGTTTGAGTTTGATCGGCCCAAGGAAACTCAAGTTATCGCACCAAAACAGATTTTCTATTTATAGTAACAGTGACCTTGACCTTTGACCTTTGGACCTGAAAAGCAATACCAAGCAAGCACTTTTGGTAAGGAAGCACTGCATGAAGTTTGAGTTTGTTCGGCCCAAGGAAACTCAAGTTATCGCACGAAAACCTCTGTTCGGACGACGACGCCGACTTAGCAATACCTATGCGTCACCATAAATACCCATGTGTTGATTGTGGAGGATAAAACATCTGTAAGCCACCAAAAGATTTTGTAATACCTTTATATGATATACAATGTATACAACACCTCTTTATCACGATGTACACTGTACAGGTATACCAAGCATGAACTTCATATACGAATCAGTGGGTGGCCCGGAAGTCTGTATTTTGGTACTCATTTATACCCTATGTAACTACACAAGTTTTATAATATAAACCGGTGCTACATCTGGGCGTGTTGTAAGGTTTTGGCTGCAACTTTGCAGCAGAATCCAATCTCACTTGTTCAAAAATGGGACCAATATAGCAAAAGAAGACAATTACCTTAACAAATATCTATACATTTTTTAATATCTCCATCAAAACTACCCTGATTGTGAAGGTAGAGCAGTAGTTTATATCCTGTTTTTTATGTCAATAATGTTAACGTGCCAAATAAATCCCCACATGTTTAGAGGAATGAGCTCTTCACTACAGTTATACAGATCATTCTACCAAGCCAATACCTCAATTTAGAGCCTACTGGTATTATATCTATGAAGTAATAGAGTTTCTAGGCCAAAATAGTACTTGCCAAGCATTTTCTCTTTTTGAAAGGCCATGTGTGTGACATTGAGCACCATCCCCGATTGCTGTGCCAGGCAGCCACTAAATTTAGCACTCTGTCTCACGTTATTGTTTTATCAGGTTGTAACCAACATCAGTGGGCGTGTCAAGGACAGTCATGCATTTAGCACTGGAGATCACTCTGAGCATTTTTTGTGAGGGGGTGTAAGGATTAATCTGAGGTGTCAAATCTTGGCACAGACTGTAAAATGAGAGACTAGGAGTAGAGGATTCAACACAGGCTCTGGGCATAGTCATTTAAAATACATCACAACACAAAAACAACAACACTATCTCAGACCAACAACAACACATCCACGTTGTAGCCATTTTAAAAGAAGTCCTTTGTAGTGATTGCCACATAAAACCAGTCTGTACATGTAAGTATTAGGTAAGACATCAGTATACTTGTGAAGAGGACAAAGCTGAGATAGACAAGTTACTTATGTGAGTGAACTTCCAGCAGGTTGTACATGTGTGAGAGAGAATGCCAGGCCATAAGATCCTGTAGGGGATTGCACCAGGTCATAAATATTGTCCATGTAATAATATATCTCCTTGTCTGCCTTCAGCCTTGTGTACATCTCATTAAATAGTTACACAGGTACTATAAGTATATAAATTTACATTATTACCGTAGTTCCTCAATTATAACATCTTTATCATGACACCAACAATAGTTAAGCTGTCAATTATAGATCTAACACCTAACTAACCATTTTAAACTAAAGACTAGAAAATGTCTGTTAAAGATATCAAAGCACTCTAGGCCGTTTAGTTGACCTAGAGCAACAGTGACCTTGGCATTAGCCTTGGAACCCTAAAATACAAATTCATCAGAAATACTCTCATACCTGACATTTATATAAAATTTGATGAAAATCTATAAGAAATTAAGCCATTTAAGACCTATGACAATGAATTTCGATGGGAAAGACATGGACCCCATCCCTCCCCGGGGCACCCCCAATAAAATGCCAGGGGTATATAAAGATTGTATTCTCATATACTGAGATAGATGCATGTAGCCATCAGGAAGTATGAGACCATTAGTTTCATTATAATAACTATTCTGCTACTTAAATTGAAATTAAATAACTTACCAAAAGTGGTTCTACAGTGATTCAGCAGTTTCCAATTCATTTGTTAGTACATAATGCCTTAGTAATATATTGGTCTGAAAATACAGGTTTCCTATTAATTAAGGTTGATGGCACCTCTGCATCATCTATAATAGGAGCAAGTTTCACGTCAGAGCTATTTTTCAATTTGGAATATGCACAATTCTAGAAGAAGGGAGCACCAGAGTTTTTCAGGCTTAGAGTTACTTCCCCTTTCAAGGTATTTTTAAATCTCTCATTTTGATGATGTGCATGTATAATTCATAGATACCAACATTAGTAAAGTGTATGATAAAGGCTGACTGACGATCACTGTAGTTTCTTTTTCCACTTTTTTCCCCCGATGTATCTTTGTTTTCAAAAACTCAAATTTTGAACGACTATAATTCCATAAAATGCTCCACGAGATGAGATTTATAGCGAATACCAGACATATACCTTTGTTAACAGGGTAACATACCTGTAGAAGTTAACTGATTACACTAAACCAGACACCAACAAACTCCAGAAACTCGACCTAACAAATTAAAGTAGTTTACTGATGAAGTAATACAGCACCCAGCGCATGCATCACATTTCCTCTAATATTTTATGGTAAACATGTACTGACATTCTTGACAGAGTATCAAATAAACCTTAGCTTTATTGTATTGTAAACTGCATAAGGTTCCATCCTGTTTATTCCAGATCATAAATTCAAATCATGACATGAAAAAATAAATAGAGCCAGATGATTTCAAGCTTTCTTGGTAATGGCCAACATGTGATTTTCTATGAAGAAAACGTTTTCTGCATCGAGAACCATGAAGTATTTCCCATTTTGTTTGAAGGTACTGGATTCAATTGTGCGTGTACAGAATTATGCATTGTAGTCTGGTACTAAATATCATGTCACTGAACCTACACATATCACAGGATAGCTAGTGTGCATCTAATGTCACAATTCACATATCAAAGGCTGGCAGCTGTACATCTCATGTCAATTCACATATCAAAGGCTGGCAGCTGTACATCTCATGTCAATTCACATATCAAAGGCTGGCAGCTGTACATCTCATGTCATCGAACATATCAAAGACTGGCAGCTGTACATCTCATGTCAATTCACATATCAAAGGCTGGCAGCTGTACATCTCATGTCAATGTATATATCAAAGGCTGGCAGCTGTACATCTCATGTCAATTCACTTATCAAAGGCTGGCAGCTGTACATCTCATGTCAACTCACATATCGAAGGCTGGCAGCTGTACATCTCATGTCAATGTATATATCAAAGGCTGGCAGCTGTACATCTCATGTCAATTCACTTATCAAAGGCTGGCAGCTGTACATCTCATGTCAACTCACATATCGAAGGCTGGCAGCTGTACATCTCATGTCAATGAACATATCAAAGGCTGGCAGCTGTACATCTCATGTCACTGAACATATCAAAGGCATCTCATGTCAATGAACATATTAAAGGCTGGCAGCTGTACATCTCATGTCAGTGAACATATCAGAGTGGCCTTATAATGCATGGCCTTGTTTATTCCCTATATTTTCAGCTCAATAATAAAAGGCAAGCACTACTTTTAAATATTTTATCTTTAAGAAAAATTGTGTCCTGTTTTTTCATATTTTACAAATTGGGAAAAAATATATCAAAATCTGGTTGGAAATATGGCCTTGGACCCAATTGTATGTACTGTATATAAAACGGACAAGGAAAACCTGGACCCAGTAATATATATAATAGACAGGAAAAACCCAGTATTAATTAGGATTTTGACAATGAAAGATCAACAGGGAGTCGTGTAGACTGCATGCATGTAGATAAATAGCTGACAGGTAGATTGCAATACCATAGAAACCATCAACCAATCAAAATACTGCAGTTCAATAAAAATATTGGTAATCTGCCCATCAATATCCTAAAGCCTACTCCAATCTACTTTAAAAACTCCTTCAGTGATGAGCAACACATACCTGTTAAGTAAATCAAACAGCTTGAGGATCTGGATAAACGATTAATTTACAGCTGTGGTACAATTTTGTTAGGGGTGGGTGGTATTTTGTTTTAAAGTCCTATTAACATCTAAGGTCATTTAAGTTGGGGGCGGGGGGGGGACCTGGAGACTGCATATCA
>NW_018407731.1:658314-690621 GCF_002113885.1 Mizuhopecten yessoensis | reverse complement strand
CCACCACCACCACACCACCACTACCACCACCACCACCACCACCATCACCACCACCACCACACCCACCACCACCACACCACCACCACCACCACACCCACCACCACCACACACAAATTTGGGTTCTTCCTTCCATGAGTAAGAAATTTAGCACACCCATAAAAAGTAGAAAACAATCAGGTTGTTACTTTGATCAAGATCTATGGACTGCATTGTACTAATATCTGAAGAGATTATATGAATGCCACTTCTTCCAGCACCTGATTCCAATGCTGACAAACAATCTCACACCCTAGAAGGTTTTTCTCTAGTTTTTAAGCTTTTTTGAAAACATATACTCTTAAAAAAAGTTTTTATATGTTTCATATTCTGTAATTGCTCATTTCGTCTAGTTTACTCCTAAATCATTTTTACAGAGTCAGGGATAGTAAGTAAATACCTGGGAATTGTATGAATAGTGTAAACATAGAGGTAACAATTACCCAGTAGACAGTGCTTCAGGCAGCAACAGATGATGATCAATCAATGCTTGGTGACCTACTTAAGAGCTCTGATGACAGTACAGTAACCACTAAACCACCAATAACCTGGACACTCCCAAACAAAAGATCTAAAATCATTATCTCTGAGTAAGTCGTAGTGATCTGGACAAATTTGTAAAAGAAAGGAATAATGAAATAAATACAATTGTGGGTCCAGTCTGCTTGTTCATTATGTCTGGAATAAGTTTATTTAAAAAGAGAAAATTCTAGAACCCTTGTCCATAGAATTAGATTGAAAGCAAGCCATACAAAGGAACTGATTTTATAGTTTTATGTCCACAAAAACATGGCTTAACAGAAGATGACAAGATAATACACAAATACTGAGTTCTCTGTAGATGACGTTCTTTTGTTTTTTTACAAATAATGTGGTAGATAATTGAAGGTTTTAATTCTAAATGAAATTCATCTACCTTGACACAATTTCACTTCCATGTACCATAGAGACAGTAAAATACCTACCAACATTGCTCTCTTGTAGGTAGGCACGGTGAAGTATTGGTGAAATCTTAACAGACAGTTTTCAGTTACTCTGTTAAACATCATCGACACCACAATAATTGGCCATAACAAATATTAACGGTTCAAAGCTTAAGTAAAAAAAACAACACATTGTGAACACATTATTATATAGAATGAAATGAATCTCCTTACTGAAGTCAAGTGTAATCTGTAGTATATCAACCACAGATTATGGGTATGAATTCTATCCCAAAGAGACGATATAATCTTTGGTGAAACTGTGTTATTCAACTAGAATTTAATGACATTTGTTTTAAATTTATCATCAGCAATAACACTTTTACAGTCTTAAGTTACCTATTTGGTGTTATATAATAGACTTGTTGACAACACAACAAATTAAACTCCTGCATTAATACAACAATTCAAATCCAGACGATATACCATTATGGAAAAGGAACCCCTGTAATTCTGGTTAACACGGCAATACCATTATGTGAAAGTTCTGAACAGTGATATTTTTGCTGTTCTATCAACAAATCTTCTTGAAGTTCGCCCACATAATGTCAGGTTAAACATATAAATCATGTTTTCGAATGCCAATGTCACGAACAAGAGTACTATAAAAAACAGCAGCTTATAACTACAGGAGTTCCCTGCACTCAGGGATGTTTCCTTGGTGATGTTTCCTCGGGGGTGCCAAATTACATGAAGCTGATTCAATTACCCTGATTGGAGTGTAACTCTAGTAATCTCACATAATTGTATTAACTGTCACAAATCTGTTCTCTCTAGCAATTAACTCTTATTGTTTTAAATGTCAATGTATCTTTTCTCTCTGTAAATCTCATGTTAATTTCACAGATATTCATAACGAATCTATACAAAGAAGACTATCGTTACTTTTGGAACAAGAGGCCCAAGAGGGCCTGTATCGCTCACCTGAATATTTAAGCAGTCATAGCAAAATATTCTCATTAAATATTATATTGCAAATATTTCCCTTGCAAACTTTGTTTGCTCCATCTGTTGAAACTAATAGCAAAATATTATTAGAAGATTCTATGCTTTTTGATTCTTCTTCAGAAGTTGCCTGACATATTTTTCCCTGTGACCTTTAGGTAGGTCAATGTCATTTTCCTTCTCAAATTGGTTAGCTCTATTCCAAAATGCTACCAGCCAAATCTTATGAATCCATTTCTTTTAGTTCTTGAGAACAAATCCTTTAAAATGTTGTTGTCCTGTGTGACCTCTAAGGTAGGTTGAGGTCATTTTCATTTGCAAACTTTGGTGAGCTCTATCACAGGAAGTCACCAGCCAAATATAACTTTATGACTTTTCATTCTTTTTCAGAAGTAGTTTGAACCGTTTGACATATTTGAATGCTGTGACCTTGAAAGTAAATTTTGTATTTTTGTTTCGATGCTCGCAGGAAAGTACTTAAAATATGAATTTCTAATAGCCAAAGACACAATTCCGACACTAGCCTGAGAAGTGTACAAAGCTTCATATAAGTACAGAAAACAAATTTGGAGCTGTTACTCAGAATACCCAGACCGACAGAGCCCAATCTAATATCCCCATCAAACATATTCCTAAGAAATAAAAATAATCTGGCACTATAATGTTAGAGCTGTGTGAAGAGAGGAAGGAAGTCTTGAGAGGAGATTAGGAAGAAGAAGAAGAAGAAGAAGGGGAGATACGGAGGAGGGTTGAGTCATTTTATTTAATACTTTCCCTCTCCATAATGTCCTGGTGACTGATCAGCCATGTATGTTTCAGTGTTCTGAGATATTGTGTGTGGTACCTTGTACCTTAGTAATTAATTACACTCTTATCATGGTGGATTGTAAATTAGTGTAAAAGTTTCCTGGCCCAATATCAAATCTGTACCCTCTGTACACAAAACAAATCACCAGGCCACATAACAGGAAAGTCGGCAGAATTTTGAACTATATTTGAAAATAATTATACCTGATACATGTCCACCTGGAAAAGAGTCTCCTGCATTGTTAATGTATGTTAGTAGTGTGCATGTATCAAACAACAGGGTCCTAAAATACAAAACTGGATGACCAACCAATCTTTTGGAGGACTAAACCTTTCTGCATGTATATTTTGGAGGGGGGTGGGGGTTGGTCTGCTGGGTTTCTTTTGGTATGCATTCTTCATGCAGGTAAATATTAAATAGATGATGCAAGCCCACTTACTTAACCTGTATAATAATAAACAGAATGAATTCAATTTTGCATTTATTCCAATTAAAATCTTCTACATACAATGTATCATTACCAGTGTTACATTTGTTTTATACGATTGTATTACCAGTGTTACGTTTGTATTATACGATTTACATTTGTATGATACGATTGTATCACCAGTGTTACATTTGTTTTATACGATTGTATTACCAGTGTTACATTTGTTTTATACGATTGTATTACCAGTGTTACGTTTGTATTATACGATTTACATTTGTATGATTCGATTGTATCACCAGTGTTACATTTGTATGATACGATTGTATTACCAGTGTAACATTTGTTTTATACAATTGTATTACCAGTGTTACATTTGTATGATACGATTGTATTACTAGTGTTACATTTGTATTATACGATTGTATTACCAGTGTTACATTTGTATGATACGATTGTATTACTAGTGTTACATTTCTATGATACGATTGTATTACTAGTGTTACATTTCTATGATACGATTGTATTACCAGTGAAACATTTGTTTTATACAATCGTATTACCAGTGTTACATTTGTGTTATACGATTGTATCACCAGAGTTACATTTGTATGATACGATTGTATCACCAGTGTTACATTTGTTTTATACGATTGTATTTCCAGTGTTACATTTGTATGTTACGATTGTATTACCAGGGTTACATTTGTATGTTACGATTGTATTACCAGTGGTAGATTTGTATTATACGATTGTATTACCAGGGTTAGATTTGTATTATACGATTGTATTACCAGTGTTAGATTTGTTTTATACGATTGTATTACCAGTGTTACATTTGTTTTATACGATTGTATTACCAGTGTTACAATCGTATCATACAGATCTAACACTGGTAATACGATCGTATCATACAGATCTAACACTGGTAATACAAATTGTAAGACTTCATTGACTGCTATAGATAACTGTTACAGGAGACAATCATGTAGGCCTACATGATTGTCTCCTGTAACAGTTATCTATAGCAGTCAATGAAGTCTTACAATTTGTATTACCAGTGTTAGATCTGTATGATATGATTGTATTACCAGTGTTAGATCTGTATGATGCGATTGTATTACCAGTGTTAGATCTGTATGATACGATTGTATTACCAGTGTTACATTTGTTTTATACATGTACATAAGTATTAAATATTGTATAGTTTATATGGGACACCATAATCTATAAAACAGTTAACCAGTAGGTCAAGCAGTATTGATATCTGTAACAAAATATCTCGGCTATTTACATTAGCAAATGTTTGGATATACTAATTGGTTCAAGTAGCTGTAGCTGGCCTTCAGGTAAAACGGTAGTAGATTATATAAAAATGCTCCCAGACCTGTTAGCCATATATCTTCTATTTGTGCATAAAAGTTGTATTTATATCAGTTCCTGTTTGGACTATTTTTATACTCAGACTATGTGTATCCTTGAAATATTGATAACACATGGAAAAATAAACAACATATCAGCTTGCCCTTCTGACTGATCATCAGGCTTCCAGACATGGGGTCTACCCAGTCCGATTCAATCTCCTGGTTGTTGTACTATCTGTCCGTGGCTCACTCCAGTAGTAAACATGGCCAGAATCAATGATGATCTGTTTCCATTGCCAATTTCCAATGTAAATACCTGATCTGAGCTAATGATAAACTGACACTAAGTCACAGCTGTGACCTTCAGTAAACACTGCTGATTCAAGATCATTCCAAGTCCCAAAAAAAAAATTCAGTTCTCAGGGTGGTCATTGATATGAGCCTTAGAGTTAGAAGGGGTTGATGGCTTTATCAAAGTGTGAGTTAAAACTGGAACATGGAAACTCTATTACAGGTACAGCCAGAATCCTGTAATGATCTACACTACATGGAAACTTTATTACAGGTACAGCCAGAATCCTGAAATGATCTACACTACATGGAAAATCTATTACAGGTACAGACAGATTCCTGTAATGATCTACACTTCATGGAAACTCTATTACCGGTACAGACAGAATCCTGTAATGATCTACACTACATGGGAACTCTATTACAGGTACAGACAGATTCCTGTAATGATCTACACTGCATGAAAACTCTACTACAGGTACAGACAGAATCCTGTTATGATCTACACTACATGACAACTCTATTACAGGTACAACCAGAATCCTGTAATGATCTACACTACATGACAACTCTATTACAGGTACAACCAGAATCCTGTAATGATCTACACTACATGGAAAATCTATTACAGGTACAGACAGATTCCTGTAATGATCTACACTACAAGAAAACTCTACTACAGGTACAGCCAGAATCCTGAAATGATCTACACTACATGACAACTCTATTACAGGTACTGACAGAATCCTGTAATGATCTCCACTACATGGAAACTCTATTACCGGTACAGACAGAATCCTGTTATGATCTACACTACATGGAAAATCTATTACAGGTACAGACAGATTCCTGTAATGATCTACACTACATGACAACTCTATTACAGGTACAACCAGAATCCTGTAATGATCTACACTACATGGAAAATCTATTACAGGTACAGACAGATTCCTGTAATGATCTACACTAGATGGAAACTCTATTACAGGAACAGCCAGAATCCTGTAATGATCTACACTGCATGGAAACTCTATTACAGGAACAGCCAGAATCCTGTAATCATCTACACTACATGAAAACTCTATTACAGGTACAACCAGAATCCTGTAATGATCTGCACTACATGGGAACTCTATTACAGGTACCGACAGAATCCTGTAATGATCTCCACTACATGGAAACTCTATTCCAGGTACAGACAGAATCCTGTTATGATCTACACTACATGGAAACTCTATTCCAGGTACAGCCAGAATCCTGTAATGATCTACACAGCAAAACTGCATGAAAACGTACAGCAAAGCAGGTCATTAACAAGCAGATGAAAGACCTCAAGCTTGTATGCTATAGCATCAAAACAGAAACACAAATACATGCAGGGGAGGAAACATTCGTGATCCAAACCTTATAAATTATTGATCAAATGAGGCTTAACAATATATATATATAAAACAGACAGGTAACAAACAGCCAACAAAGTATCTATATATAGATATAAATTATACATGTAAGAAACCTATAATGTGTATACAATATCACTTATGAAAAGGATACCTGTATGTATTTCTGATTGTGTATTTGCATTGAAGCAGATAACCCAAACAAACTACTGGTGACAAGACAGGTGTATACTTTATAGTACATCGTAAATGTATTACCTATTACATCCAGATGATTCTCAACGTATTCTAAACCTAACCTGTACAAGATTCAAACTGTTTCGCTGGCTTAGATAGCAGGAATGCTTACTTCTGAATATTGTGATTAAATATAGCTCTCAGCAATACCTGGCTATTTTCAATGGCTGTGTGTGACCTGTATTATCTGTGTACTGTACGGACACATACAGGATATTGCTTATACACCCCACCCTATGATAAATCGTCCGAGGTGTAGTCGCTCTTACTAATAAACAGAACAACCGAAGAAAAGAAAACTACATACCAAATCAACTAGTCACAAAACACAACATTACATAATCAATGAGACAAACTAAATAACTTGTTTCCAATTTTGTTTTGAAAGCTCACTAGCAGGGCTTGCTTTGAGTGTAATATGGTAGTTGTATACCTTGTAACTCTCTCTATTGTTTATCAGTGGTGTTATATCTGTTCCTGTAAGACACAGTCCACCCTTCACAATCTAAATGTGGCTATACATTCATGCAACATGTAGTTTCACCGCCCACAATAAAACAGTTGTCCCAGTGGCACCACACTGCCTCCGATTTTACCAACCTGTTCATATCTATCAACTTTGTCAACTTAACAGTAATTTGTCAGCAAAGATTTCATTGCATCACACTTCATTCAGAAATTGAAGATAAAATGTTCATATTTTGGGTATAGCAGGATAAAGAATTGAAAGAAGAATTTCCAAAATTGAGATTAAAGTTAAACTCTGGTATTTTTGAATGTTTTGTCAAGATAACAATGCTTTGAATCATTGGTGCTGATGTCTGGAGTATCTCTTGCAGATAGCATCTACCACAGGACAGATCTTATACTTCATGCTAAACTGTCACACACTAGAATTTTCAAAATAACCATAAACTAAACAGAAAGGTTGAGGTGTCATTGAACTTGAATCCTAGATCTAGAGGAACAAGATAACACTCCAGACAGAAACAGGACATGTTTACACAGACCTTGGGAGGAATTATTTGGAACTGAAATCATATATTCTGGCATTCAAGTAACTTTGTGCACATGGGTGTTCTACATCGGTCCCTTGTAGTGTATCCTTCATATGCGAAGGTGTGAGAACAAGATTTTGTTAATTTGGAATGAGGTCCCAGTGGATAGGTACCGATGCTGGAATGAGGTCCCAGTGGATAGGTACCGATGCTGTCTTTGGCTCCACCAATCACATGTGTGTGTACTTCATCAAAGCTTGCATGCATTTAAGCAGGCTACAGGAAAATTGAACGGCAGGCAAAATGTTAAGCCAGTAATAAAAAGCCTGTCTGGTCATATAACTGTACTTCCTATAGCTGGAAATATGGGTGTTTGCCTGGCTTTAATTCAAACCACACCTAGCTTTAAAATTCACCCAAAAATATCAGACAGCTATTTCCGGAACACCTTCTTGCAAATTGTCTCAAGTAGAGTTATACAACTTTCGAACGTTTTAATAGCAAGAAGAACAGATGAAGTTATAGTAAATTGTAATGCAGTTCATGGTTTTATCATCATCATATTATGATGATGTCGATAAAGTATAGATCTTCAAATTTTAACCTTGTTGCGTATATACTTATATGATCTATTTACTGTGTGATATACAATTTATCTGTGTTAATACAACGTTTTGTGAATTTATGTTGATACAGACTTATGAGGCTTCAGGAGGCCAGTGATAAATACCACCCAAACATAAATCTTAAAATTCGGCTAATAAATATATGTGGGGTGAACCTTGTATAGGTAAGAAGTTGAACAAATGTACTATATATCAGGTAACTAGGATAACATTCCTCAGGTTGTTGGGCACTGTAAAACATTGTACCAGTCCTTCTTGATGTAAAGGTGTACAATAGTTAATATATGGTTACGAATATTAATGAAGTAATTTTTTTAATCCCATAATTAAATTACATAAATCATGAATATTCAAGATCTGATCATAAAAGACCTGTTAAGGTGAATTAAGGTCGCTGAGTCAGACACAGACAAGTATGCACTTTTGTTGTGTTACATCACACCTCAACACGGAACAAAATTTACATGGAAAGTAATGAGATTTCATTCAACCTTGCATCACATAGACTGAGCTACTCCCATTGTAGTTAAAGTGTTTCCATTAATTGTTAGTAGTGTATCACCAGTGGTGCCTGGGGACACAGGGCCGACATAGGTGTACAGGTAGCTAGCCACATACCTGTGTAGTACAGTGTACAGGTGGAAACATTAGGTGCGAACCTACTTGTCTTACATGACAATAGGATGTGATGCTGTGAACGGGGATAAAATCACTTAACATTAGCTTCTTAAAGTCCTACTTGGTACATACAGGCAGTTATTGAATACTAGTATAACAAAACAAAAAAATTTCTTGCAGAAATAATTTCCTGATTCATGTAGATGAGCATGTTGCTATCTTCATTTATTGCTTGTTTACAGAGCATGACATCTACGTATACTGGTCGCATTGATATATAGCACGTTTGGTCCATTAAGTATACTTCAGACAACATTATTGTGTAGGCCTACATGATTGTCTCCTGTAACAGTTATCTATAGCAGTCAATGAAGTCTTACAATACTGGTAACGGCCATCACAACAGCTGTGTAAATAGTTATAAATACATAAATACACCTTTTGTATATATAAATTTGTAGTTTGTAGTCAGATTTGCAGACTATATTATATGACAATAAACATCTCCGCTGAACTTGACAGTTTCTTAACCTACTTGTGTGCCATACTTCTTGTTAATTATTGGGTGTGCTATATCACTTTCATCCGAGGTGAATCAGTGTCGAAAATATAAATAGCTGACTACTTATGGGATAAATTATGAGAAAAAAATACAACTTCATGTTTCCACTGAACCACATCCAAAAATGAAACTTAGGTTAGTGACTGATCTTTGATAATATACACAGAAATCATGGCAACTAAGGACCTTATTGCATCACATTGCCAATAAGATATGTATCACGTGTATATTTCAAACGTGTACATTAAAATCATGCATGGAAGTAACAGGAAAAGTCTGAAATAAATGTCCATGACTTTTAAAGAGCATGTTTCCCTCAATGACAGTGGATCTCCTGAACCCTATCCAGCCGGTTAAGCCTACCTCAGCTCCAACTAATTACCCGGTATGTAGGTTATCACACATGTATACCTGGAGAAGCAATCAGGCACAAGAGCCTGGGGTAATCATTAACACCTTGGTAAGACCCTGCCTCTGACTGATCTCCACTCAGACTTGTCACATCCATTGCTACACGTACAGTTGTGTGTGTACAGAAGCAATAGGATCATACCGGAGTATTTCAAAGAACAGATAATTTCTACCTTATCAACCATTTTGTGTCAGTGTAGGAAAACGGACAAAGAATGTGTTGGCAACACATTGCTACTATTGTGTAGAAAGAAGCAGATATAGCAATGCTTTTATCAAGGATACAAATTATGGTAACTCGAAAAAGATGTTTCCAAAACAAAGTACATTTATGAGATGGCAAAAAAATAAATGGTGTGCACAATTGTTTATAGATAATCCTTTGCCTCGTTGTGAGGACATGCTCTCTTGCCCAAATGTACAATTTGATACAATTGTTTAATAAATTTTACAGAATATAATAAAAATGAAATCCTGTCGATTGCTGATTAAGCAGTTCTCTTGATCAGTGATTATCATCAAAACACAAGTCAGTCTTTTACTTTCCAAAAATATTAGCCAGATGTCCTTGTGACCTTGACCTGTGACCTTCAGCCTCGGCAGCTGTGTGGTTTTTGTGAACACTTGTAGAAACATTGATTTATTGAATTCAATGAAATAAATTTCATTTGAGATACATTTCAGATATCGGTACTCACATTCCAATCTAAATGCTCTGGGTAAGACTATTGACTTACATTAAAGGTAAGAATATCAACCTAGTCTACTGCATATCAGGAAATCAAGTGACACAACACCATGGAAGGTAGCTTATGTTACAGGTAAATTACCTGTACAGCAAATTTCAACCTGGTAATTAAAGTTTGATGAGTTCCAGGGACACAAAAGTAGAACAGAGGGTTCACTACCACAGAGTTCTATTGTAGACCATATAAGGCAGGGGGTTCCATACCTCAGGAGATTTCTATCTTAGAAAGTATAAGACACAGAAGCATATCAGGCAGTAGTATTTGGGACTATAGTATAATTATGTTATTTGTATAGGAAAGTATGAACTATCACATGTGGAAAAAAATCAAATGATGTATAGCTATATGTTATTTCTTTGTCTGCACTGTCAGTATTACTTCTTTGCCCATATATCTATTTAAGTAATACGCATCCAACCAACATTTGTTTGTTTGGATCCAGTGCCATTATTTGATCATACTGTCGTTATTACTTATGAGACCTATATATATGTTAGTTATAAATACAACTCTACAATGCTACAATATAGTTTTCCACTAATATGTTTGTACGGAGATGTTATGAGGGGCACTTTTATAATTTAGGTCAAAGTTTTAGTTTCCATGTAAAACTTCAGGAACATCTATGCCTGGAATTGTAAACATATAAGGATGTGACATTTCACACTTATATACACACTTCAAACACAAACAGCATGCATGGTCTATACATTGTGACACAATTAGTCAGCATCGACTTAGAATATGTACTCTAAATCAGCTGGTCAGCATCAACTAAGAATATGTACTCTAAATCAGCTGGTCACTCGTGTACTACTACTGGTCTACAAAACAGATACTAATGGACTAACTCAATCAGTTATTCAGTAGACAACAGAATTTACTGTCTACTAAATGTGCACAGATAAACATCAGACCCACTCAATCGATTAGCTAATAGACCATATATTCTACTGACTGCTGAATGTATCACACAGAAATATCAGACCCATTCGATCGATTAATTTTATAAAATTCTCTTTCATCTCACCTTCAGGCAGATTGTTACAAAACAAAAATAGGACAACAATGGAAGGCAGGCAAATCAATAATAAAAGAACTTAGACAGTATTTTAAAACCTCAACTAAAATTCAGCAGCATCAAAAGATCAAATACAACCTAAATGAAGAAATAAGATCATGCGGATAGAGATACTAGTTATATACAACTTTGTTATACCCCTTTGATGAGTTTTATAAAATAAATGTCTTAGTTGGGTCTGATTTATATCTCAGCAATGGCCTTATAGATACACCCTAAACTGTGTGTCTGGATAAACTTCATCTTACTAAACCATTCAAGACCTTTTCTATCAAACCATGCACATACACATACACTGTGTTGTGAGTGCATTTTATGGTTTACATTTTTCTGCTACAGGTTTTTATTTCCAGTGTGCAAGCATGCATCATTGCATGTAAATTACACGTAACTGGCCAAATAAATAAGGGAAACCCAAAAATGACCTTACCTACAGTATTGGGTGAAATATAGGTGCCTGCTCTTATATGATAGTCCCCAGGGATTCTGATTTCAGATAGTGGGCTTATAATTACAGCTCTAATGCTTAAGTTTGAAAAATTCTGGATCTTTTCTGTTCAAGACTATATAATTTTCAGAAGTCATCCAGTTGGTTTTGTTCATTAGAAAATGTCCACTATCAAAATAGTAAAACTCTATTTTCTTGTGGAGGCACGGTAGTCCAGTGGTAGGACACCGGGCTTGTGACCGAAGGGTTGCAGGTTCGCGCCATGGAACGGCAATGTGTTGTATCCTTGAGCAAGATACTTTACTCCGCTTGTTCAAGTCTACTCAGCTTTAAATGAGTATGTGGTTGGGCAGTGCTAGAATTGTTGAATGCTAGCTGTTAGCGCCGAAATGGCAGCTCCAGCTGTATGCTCCCCAGGGAATTGAGAAATGTATTGACTGGTTGCAAAGGCCCTTTAACCACGGATAATAATTTGTGAACCGCTTTGAGATGACCTACAAACTAGGATGTTAACTGGATATATCAGATACTGATGTTATCCTATTTCAGCATGATCCATCGAATTGTTCTATTACTCCCTGATTGACTAGTCAAAATTTGATATTGCTTACCCGATATCTTGTTGAATAATATTGGGTAGTGGAATGGAATAGTAAAAATTGGAAACTAATACCCTGATCGACTAGTGGTATTCAAAATGAACCTCTAGCTCTGGTAAACCATCTATAGATTTTTACATACAAAATTACAAGCAGTTCATAATGGCTGTGACTACAATACCAGCTACAATTACACAATTTACATGCTTCACATCTGTTCCAGCAAGTATACAGTGATATTTTGTATAACAATTATTTCATGTCAATTACATAACAGCTGGTGACAGCACACAGTAGCAAAAAAAAAATCTATCATAAAAGTTCAAAATAAGAAACAGAACTTCATGGTGTAACAATGAACTAGTCTATATTATTATTTTATATCAGCATTAATATCTATCTAGATAACTGTGGATTACATGTACACCCCCTTGATTTATACAGGTAGCATGACCAGAGGCTCTTCATCACCACATCAAAATTATGGTAATTGAGTGTTCACAGTTTTGTGTATTGTGCTACTTTACTTTTACTTAGGTGTTTCATGATACAGCCTCACAGAGACTCGCAAAGATGATCTAAGAAACAACCACCAGTGGTCAGAGATTAAAACGTTGTTTTTTTTCAAATGGTGTCTAATATCTTACCATGAACCTTGTGATAACAGTTGGTGAATAATTGTTTATAAACATTCAGTAACATTTTATTTTTTTGTAATTGGTGTAATATAAAACTTACCAGCATTTGTTCGAACTTTTCCGTGACCTCTTTATCAGACAGGGTGCTGATACCATCCTGCTGAGGACCAAATCCATACTGGGATCCATTTGTCTCTTCCGACTCAGTTGTTGATGGCAGTCGACCTGAGTATGTACTAGACTTACTCTTGGCTTTATCCTTACTACCAAGTCGGAATGTCCCACCTACTTTATCAAGCTGAAATATAACATGAACGATAACATCAATCAAAGTATTTGTTATAAATGATGAAGCCGACAATTTTTTTACTATTTATGTTACACAACATGAAAAAAATGATGTACATGTGCTTTTGTAAGCTATTCCTGGACAGTTGTCCTGCATTTTTAAACAGAAATGTTCTGATTGGTAAATTTGTTACCCTAATGTATGCCTCGACTGTACTTCTATGCAGGTTTTTGTTGTTGTTTTTTATAGACATTTCCCCAACTTTCACATTGTTCTCACACAAAATTGACTTTTAATAGACACATGTGCATGTTTTCATGAAATACTATATGCAGAAATGTAATATAGACATTTTTATCCAATTTCATGACCTAGATTTTATGTGTGCACATGCATGCATGTATCAAACACAAGTGACAAGAAGACTGTAACATTTTTTAAATCACAACTAATAGAATAGACAGCTAGTACCCACTTGCTTACATATGTATCTATGCAATATGTGCACCATACACACTGCAGCCATTTTCAGTTTGCAATTGTCATTGATTTTTTTTACCTAAATATGATGAGCATATAATAAGTACATAGGACTTATGTTAGGCCTATATGACTGTTTCATGTTCTAGGGTCCCAAATGTCACCCAACCATAGGCTTACAAAAAAAGGCCTGTATATATATATATCCATGACTGAGTCTGAATAAAACAGATTTTCAAACATTCTCACACACATAAACTAGAAATATGTCAGTATTAGGCATGGATGATCAGCTCTCACACTTAGGAACGAGAGCAAGGTCAAAGAGATTAAGGTCAACGTTACAATACATTATGCATCATACTTTACTCATAGACAAGCATTAACATGAACATGTGAAGTTGCATGACCCTAGCTACAGTAATTACTGTATTTATACTTGGTCCATAACTGACCTAAATGCAAGAACTTAACCAAACCTTTGGTCCAAGGTCACCAGAAATCAAGGTCAAAGGTGAAGGTCACAAAAAATGCAGAGGAAATGTGCTGTACTCATCAAGGCACATAAACTTGTATGTGAAGTTACATCACTAGCCCTTGTTACATAGTCTTAAACTGACCTATATATATATATATATATATATGTAAATGCCAAAATTCAACTGGCCAGAGGTTACAATAATATGTACAGGTATGAACAAGGATTACACTTAATGGAGAAGCATAAAATATATTCATATTGACAACTATAAATACATACTTAAAAACTATAAATACATACTTAAAATGTATTACCAATATATCATTACGTTCTAATTCCACGATAGACGTAAACGTAGGTATGAACAAGCCAGTTACATCTAATTTTGAAGTTTAAACACAATATTATAACCTCATAACAGCTTGTTACAAACTAAAGTATATGACATGTTAATGTCTTATTAATGATTTTGTTTATCAATAAAATAGATTGTACAATGTATATACTCACCTTAGGTTTAAATTTGGACTTTTTAGATTCCCTACCCCGCTGCATTGTTCAAATATACTTTGCACCACCAAATTTGAAATGTCAATTGAATTCCAAATATTATCTAATAAAGGAGCATTGATGTAGCCATATTCATCACATTCTGTTTAAGTAATTTCAAAATGCAACTCATGTGACAATTCATAATCAGAAAAGATTGCCAATGGATACAGGCGTCACCACCTCCAGTTAGTTATTAATCTGCTCAAAATGGTGACGATGAATCAGATGTCCCATTTAAACAATGATTCACTTCATATAACGAATCAAATTCAATAAAAATCCACAGTAAAACACATTCCAAGGAGCATATGATGTAAACTGTACCAGGACATGATCATCATACCACTACCAGTCACATCTGTAAACAATGGGTCTATATATCAAGTGTGTTATCTACACTGTGTTGTAGTACAGGACCAAGTGAACAGCAAACACTCTGTACGGATGTGTTACGGAAGATAATACTTACAAAACTGCCTCGCTTATCTCTTTCTTTCTTATCCATGCTTCAGTTCAGTTTGTGACACACATCCGGAAAAATCTATCCGACACGGTTTTTAAACTATGTCATTAACTCCAGTCACCAGGAAACAAATGACTACGTTTGTAATCACATGCTTACATTGAGATAGCACAAGAACGCTCAGCAGTGAGCATGTGCATTGACAATAACAGAGCTAATGTCAACAGTAGAAATTGCATGAATGAACCAAACTGTGCAAATAGATTGACATCTGTCGATTTCTAACGAAAAGGAAATCTAAATATGACCTTGACAACGTAACTAAATGTATCAATAGTTTCCGTTTGGTATTTTTATCTTTAACACGTGGGTCGCACTCTTGCTAATTATAGAATCGCAGAGGATGTGATGTTGGCACCGTTCTTCTTCCTAAAGTTAGTCATTCTATGCGCCATTTTGACAATACACCCAAAAATTAACCAATCACGTGACTTGTTACATTTTTAACTAGAGGAAACCCTCATGTATTCAAATTATTGATATTTTCGAAATTTTATTGATAAAAGTCATTGTCCTATATTCGTTTTAACACAATTTTCTTGAATTGCAACCGAAATTTTATTTCTTTTGACAATTCGTGCTCGAAATAGGCACGGTCCAAAGGGATTTCCCAGGTTTCCCAATCAACCAATCAGAATTGATTTAACTGTTTTCGACGTGTATTGAAGATGGCGGAGTCTGCCGTGAGATCAAAAGGATGGTGTGTAGTTATTTTTTATGTGTTGTGAACTCTCCTCAACCAGCTAACTATTGCTATTTAAATGATACTCATCGGAACCCTAGAAATTAATATATGCGTGTGCTTTATAAAACATTGTTCACAATATATCAACATGGCAGTATTTTTTTTCTCAACTTTACGTAATGCCATTGATTCAAAATCAAAGATCCAGAGGCTGCCCTACCATCGGTCATCACTGGACACATTATAAGACCAATAGTTGAAATTGCAATTGAACTTCGTGAAAGTTATTATGACAAACATGGTGATGGTCATAATAAAATGTTATCAATATATTCTGCATGTGTCTGTCAAACAGTTGTTCCATCACTGCATCACTTCATTTTGTAAATCGAAGAATATTAGGCTTAGCTTTGATATCCGTGTTGAATAGCAACGGAAAAATGAAAAATACATTATTTCAAGTCACCCTTATGTGTTGACATAAGAATAAAGTGATAGGATATGTCGCACACCTGAAAAGTTTTGGAACATTATTTTCAAAAAACAAGGAAAATGGATTTAATTTAATTATATAGGAGTAATGTTTTGGTATTTTTAAAAACGTAGACCAGTTTCAGATTCAGAGAGGGGGGACATGCAGTGCCCTGCCACCACCACCCCTACCCAACACAAGAAAAAGCTTTAATATAGAAAGGGTTATAAAGCAGTAAATCTGTTGGTGCTCCCATCCTCACTTTCTTTCATAATAATGCAGTCAATAAATTGTCTTACTCAGTAAAAATCCTTCTGTATACCTGGCCACAATGACACTAAAAAGTCAGCTACAACAGGTCATTTATCATGTGCACTGGATCATACAGTAATACATGAGACCCAGTTGTCATGTGCAATGGATCATACAGTAACACATAAGACCCAGTTATCCTGTGCACTCACCACTGGCTGGATTATACAGTAACACCTAAGACCCAGTTATCATACAGTAATACCTAAGACCCAATTACCATGTGCACTGGATTATACAGTAATACCAAAGACCCAGCTGGCTTGTGCACTGGCTGGATCATACAGTAATACCTAAGACAATGTTCCTGATACCCTTGACCAGTTTCACACTTTTGTGAGGGACCCAGATTAGTTGCACTGAAAAATTCATGATTAAATTCACAAAAATGTGCAAATACAAACAAATAGTTCAATGCAGTAAATGCCTTTCAATTACTTATTTAAACTAATTGGATATCAGGGATAACATGGAAATGACAATAAATGGCCAATATAAATGGCCAATGATTACCTTTCCAACAATCAATCAGTTGCCATTGAGAGTTATGCTGATTATCAGCCGTCTGATATTAGGAACTGGCATTTCATCTAAAACATCTATAGTCATTTCCGTAATTTATTCCAATGGTTTTAAGGTTAATATATTCTGTATAGGTTATTTTGTTAATCTTTTGATTGAAGGAAGTTGCAAAAGTGCTACCTTGATTCAAGGGTAATACTCCCTCAGGTCACAGGCATCAAATATAATCTTTCATATATATTTATTATTACATGTTATTTCGAACCAGTGTCAGTTCAATAGGGAAGAATACCAAAATTAATTGAAATATTACAAATATCACTGAAGATACACAAAGGAATTATAAGGACAAAACAACAAAAGAAAGATTTTTTTTTCTTGTTGCTTTTTAGGAAATTATTTACTGCAGACTTAAAAAAAATCTTATTTCTATTCCCCTGAACTTATTTAAAAATAAGCAAATATACCATGATGAACAGTTTGGAAGTATAGTCTTCATTAAATAAGTACAATATGTTAGGAAATTTTCTCCTAGTCAAACATTCGTCCTTTACCAATGAAATTGATTTTCGCCCCGTGTTAATTCTGCCCTTCATGTTTTATTACTGTATGTGTATTATGCTGTTTACTTATAATGCTGTTATCATAAATTCTCCTTCATTACAGAGGGCGAAAATTCAAACTGCCGCAAAAAATTCCCAGTACACAGTACATTGTATTGAAATTTTTTGATCTTTTAAGAAAGTTGAATTTTCACTCATTGCCTTTGTTTGTGTGCTTACTTTTAATTTTAGGAATCTGACAGCAGAGGGATTAACGTTTTGTTCAGCAGCAGCTGGAAATTGTGTGTCCACAGAAAAAATTATAGAGGCAGCTAAAAATGTAAGTTGAGTAGTTTACTTACTATATCGTAGTGAAATAGAGGTCCTTATCAAAGAGGGATGATTAGTTATTATGTGTATATCTCCTTCTAGTTGATTTAATAATATTCAAAACACACAAAGGTTATTTTAAGAGTATTCAATTATTTAAGGCTAATGGCATATATTTCCTCCATAATGTTCATGTAATATCCAAGCACATATATCTTTAAAAACTGTGATTAAGGAAAAAAGCACCAATCATGATAATGTCATTACATTTATATACAAATTTAGAAAACATTCCTGATATTTTTTCTACATTTTGTGAAAATAAGGCAGAAATCACTGATATCTATTTTTATTCTGTATGACATCCCAAGGCATTATGATACTGCCTTTGCATGGTCAAATAAAAGAGGTGGATGACAGAAAGATCTCAGCTGCATTCCTCGTAATATATTTTCTGATTGTAAAAGTTGCTATGAGAAACTCCGTTTAATATGGTAGTAGTTTGTCTGAGTGATATTAAACTTGTCAAGATTTTCTTTTTTAGACTGATTTGCGTGAGATTGGTGAAAAATGGCTGCCAGAGGATCTAAATCGTGGAAAGTGTGAATATGTAAGTAGATTGTCTTCTCTCCCTTTATTCACAGTTATGTTTCCTGTTTTTCTTGTTCAAGACTTCTCTGTCACCCACAAGAGTGTAAAGGACAGCATATTGAAGAAAACAATACAATGATGTAACAGGGATAATAAAATAAAACTTCTCCATCAGTTTTTAATGTGTAGATCAGAACAAAAAGACTGGTAGATTACAAATCCTGATAACTATTTTTGTGGAAAATATAATTTAATGATAGGATTAGAGGAAAATCAATCATTACAAGAAAGGTATGATAGAGAAGTCACAATCCTCTGGTGATGGTGATGAATGTCTCGACCCTCGGTATGAAGCCTCGGGGTGAGGATCATGAATGTCTCTACCCTCGGTATGAAGCCTCAGGATGAGGTTCATGAATGTCTCGACCCTCGGTATGAAACCTCGGGGTGAGATTCATGAATGTCTCTACCCTCGGTATGAAGCCTCTGGGTGAGGATCATGAATGTCTCTACCATCGGTATGAAGCCTCGAGGTGAGGATAATGAATGTCTCTACCCTCGGTATGAAGCCTCTGGGTGAGGATCATGAATGTCTCTACCCTCGGTATGAAGCCTTAGGATGAGGTTCATGAATGTCTCTACCCTCGGTATGATTAGCCTCGGGGTGAGGATCATGAATGTCTCTACCCTCGGTATGAGGCCTCGGGGTGAGGTTCATGAATGTCTCTACCCTCAGTATGAAGCCTCAGGGTGAGGTTCATGAATGTCTCTACTTTGGTATGAAGCCTCGAGGTGAGGATCATAAATGTCTCTACCATCTGTATGAAGCCTCTGGGTGAGGATCATGAATGTCTCTACCCTCAGTATGAAGCCTCAGGGTGAGGTTCATGAATGTCTCTACCCTCAGGATGAGGTTCATGAATGTCGCTACCCTCGGTATGAAGCCTCTGGGTGAGGTTCATGAATGTCTCTACCCTCGGTATGAAGCCTCGGGGTGAGGTTCATGAATGTCTCTACCCTTGGTATGAAGTCTCAGGGTGAGGTTCATGAATATCTCTACTCTTGGTATGAAGCCTCGGGGTGAGGTTCATGAATATCTCTACTCTTGGTATGAAGCCTCGGGGTGAGGTTCATGAATGTCTCTACTCTTGGTATGAAGCCTCGGGGTGAGGTTCATGAATGTCTCTACTCTTGGTATGAAGCCTCGGGGTGAGGTTCATGAATGTCTCTACCCTACCCTCGGTATGAAGCCAGCTTTGATTAAGACAATCAAGAATATCACCCTTCAGATTGGAATTTCTGTTGTCAAACCCTCACGGTAGGTGAAGATTCTGTTAATCATACTGTCAAATTTAATATAAAATATGTATAAAATATGCCCTGATAAAAAAATCAACTATAGTTTTTATAAAACCTTGACGAATATAGTATGTTCATAATGGTTTAATAGTATCAATATAAATATTCAAGTCAATTCTTTCATTTAAAAGTTTGAATAGAAATTGAGTATTTACATCACCTTAATAGGCCTTTATGAGTTCCCCTGAGCATTTGTCCAGATGAATCATTTGAATTTATGGTGTAGTTTACTAAAAAAAATGTCTTATGGAGGTGGACAAATAATTCCAACCACAAAAAGAACAAAAATATAGTTCTGTGCAAAACACAAAAATCAAGTTCCACTTCTAAGGAATCCATATGTATTTATCAGTGTACCTTGGTAGTTTATATGGGAAATGAAAATAATAATGCACTGTTAGTTTGTTTTAGAGAACAGAATGATTAATTATGCATGGTTTCTTCATTATTCGCCCTGCAGGTGGAAGGTCCTGGTGTTCTCCAGATCCAGAAGATCCGCAACATTTCGGCCCCAAAGGAACATGAGGAATCTCAAACAGCACCCCGTATGCTAAGACTGGCACTGACTGATGGACAGCAGACCTGCAATGCTATTGAAATGCAGAGACTGGAAAGGATAGGGTAAGCCACATCCATTTGATTGATACAAATTCTGTTCATATAGTTTACAAACTGTTTTGAGATTTAATAGTAAATCTTGCAATGATGAGAGCTTTTCTAGAAATAAATATTTGGGAGGTATGGAAGGTACATTTTAAAAATAATGGGTGAAAGGATGGTTTATATTTGTCCTATTACTACTAGAACTAGTCATGTACTTGATTCATACTAGCGACAAGTTCCCAAAAAATGCCCCTGACCCTCCCCCATAGTTTAGTTCTGGAAAATGCCTCATTTGTTTCCATAAGTTTTGTCCTGAAAAAAATTAGTTTGTAAAAGTTGCCAGCACATATATTGTTTTTTTTACATAAATTGCCTCTAGAAAATATGTATTCGTTGTTTGTAGACTTGACACCCCACCAGGTACTAAGATCTGTATAAAGGGAACAGTAGAGGTGGAGAATGGCTTCCTCTTATTAACCAACAAAAATACAGTGTTTGTGGGAGGACGTGTCAACAAACTCGCGGAGAACTGGGAGCTTAAAAAGGTCTGTAACTTGCCTTTATCTTGTATGTTGTGCATGGCACTTTTTCATGCTAGACAGGGTAGAGGAGAATCATTATCAAGGTCGATTTTTCCTTTGAGGTTCAGTAGAGGTCCAAATGATCGATTCCTTGTGAAATTCAATACATGTAGTACTATCAGAAGTAGCCAAAGCTGTACGAGAGATAGACAAAGCCAAATCTTCTAGATCTCTTTAGCAAGTATGTTGTAGTGCTGATGTCAGCCTATATGGTGATTGTTTGTTACTTTCATAGTAATGTACTGTCATCACCAATCTGATATTAAATCTGAAATATGTTATCCTCATGTATCTCTACTGTGTGTAACTCATCTTCACTAAGTACAATATTACATTACAAGTTATCTGTAATTCTGTCATTGTAATTTGTGTCCATAGAATGCTGTTTGTATAGTATTGCACTGCATACTGATGAGCTGTAAAGCTCCAAGTGATAAAGGACTTGACCTTGAACTTGTTTTAATTCTGCAGATGCTAGCCGGACAATCAAGAGCCAATGTAGGCTCAGAAGGAGGACCCCCCTTGTTTGTCCCATTTGGTCAGAGAATACGAGATGCAAAGGGTGCTGTCAAAGTCAATAAAAGAGGTAGGTTTGAAGAAATGTACTAAATGATTTACAAAGTTGAAAATTAAATTGTCCTTCATTCTCCAGTCAACCATATTCCATGTCGGGGTTATTTGAATAATTAAATGGAAATAAATGAAATATATAAGTTGCATTGTTCATTGTGAATCACTGTGCAAATTTCAATTTTCTTTTAATTTGTATTTTTCAGATATTGAAAACTGAATGCAGTGTTTAAATATTTCAGTATTTGTTTAACCTTTACTCGGTACATTGTATACATATATTTTATACATGAATGAAAAAGTCTCTTATTCGTTTTTTATGATGGCCTCAATCAAAAAATTGCAACAGTGATAAAACCTGCAAGCAAATCCATTTTGTATGGCTAAGTTAGGCTAACTTATGTTTTATATTTTTGTCTAAATTGGTGTTGTGATGAAGACTCTAATTTCCATCTAGAAGTAAACTTTTGATATAGGTAGTTTGTTAATCAATACAGGGCTGGGGACCTGTGGCTGTGGTATACTAGACATAACCTCTTATAAAGTACTTCAATTTAGATACAAGAAGCTATTGATTCTTTTTTTCTCAGATGACTTTAAATCCATTGAATCAAATAAGAAAGAGGAGAAGACGGCAGAGGAGATTGAGTTTGAGCAGCAGAGGAAGGCTACTATAGCTGAAGCACTGCAGGCTAAGGAGGAAAGCAAGCCCAAGACGTTTGGAGGGGGTACCAAACAGGTAACGGTGGCCTAGACCGGTTACTCTCTGCGGTAAACTTAATTCTTGCGACGGTTTACCATTATTAACAGTGGCCTACACCTTTACTGACTCCGGTATATTTAACTGTGCTACATGTATTATCAATGGTGACATCTTTACTGTTTTTGATATATACTTTATTGTGCTGTTATCAATGGTGGCCTAGACTGTCTCTGGTATATTTTATTGTTGTGGCAGTTAACCCTTGAGAAACAACTCAAATGAAAGACATCTTTATGAAGCGATGTGGTAATGTACATTTTGTGTCACACAAAGAATAAGTAATAATTGAGAAAATGTTATTAAGTGAGAAAGCAGTGTAATCTTCAGTATTATAAGAACATTGCTGTAGGAGTTACATTGTTTTGTACAGGTGGGGATGGACAGAGAAATATCTAGGATCGTAGAAATGGGATTCACAACTGAGGAAGCCAGCCGGGCGCTCAGACAAACCGACAATGATGTAGCATCAGCCATTAATCAGTTGCTGACTGGGAGGAGTAACTTTAAGGACCGGCCAATGAATGACCGTGGTGACAGGCGGGGACCACAGCGGGACTTCAGAGAGGACCGACAAGACAACAGGAGAGATGATAGACGCGATGACAGACGAGACGACAGACGTGATGACAGAAGAGAAAACACGAGAGGTTAGAATTTACATATATCTATATATTATGATAACATACATTTGTCCATATTTACTTTGGAAAAAGATTTTTATAAAAACATTATGCAAATTAATTTAAACCTGTTTTTTTTTTTTTTTTTTTAAATTTTACAAATTTCTTAATTATTGTATGAATGCGTTGATCACTAAATGCATATAGTACAAAAGTTGCTAGCAGAAGGTAATCATAATATAATCAATGGCTTTATCAATGCTTTCTTAGGTGGTCGGGGACGTGGCCGGGACAGGGAGGAATTTGGGGAGGATATGGGATCAAGTCGACCCTCAGGACCTGCCACATTGTTTGACTTCTTAGAAACTAAGATCAAACCATCAAATGATAAAAGTAGGTTAATGACCAAACTTATATGTATTTAATGCCTTTTCTCTATTAAATTACTGTATAGTGCACAGCCCTCATATACTATTTAATGGGGTTTTGTTTCACTGTATTAAAAAATGGCCTGATAAATTATGCTAAATATAAACCCTGCACATTTGTTGCCATTCTGATAGAGAGTTAGTCAAGACTATTGACTGAGAGATAGTCTGAACTAATGTAGTTTTAGGTTAAAAGCAGGTGAGCAATCCAGGCCCTTTTGGCCTCTTGAGTGAAATAAGTTTACTTAAGATGGAGTGATGTCTTGATGATTGATTACCATTTATTTTCCGTTCTTGTGAGTTAATTTTCTAGTATATGTGTAATCTATTCAGAGAACTTCTTGGGTTGTACTTGAGAGTTTCATTTCTCTCATAACCACTATTGGTTTCCTGACTCGATGTATTAACCTGTTAGGATTGGGTTGACATTTTTGATTGCCCACCAGAGTGTGTAATACCGATACCTTATCTGGATGTGATTTTCTTTCACTTATGATGCCATGTGAAAATGCTTGCATCAGCATCTTCCTTTGTGATGTCATAATTCAAGCAATTGTTTCCCCGAAATTTGGAACAGCAATCATGTGCTTCCATTAGAAAATGTAGTTTTCTAAAAATAATGTGAACTATATTGGAGAAAAGGGTCCCTAGACTGGTGATGGCAGGTGGTCATGTTTATTTTACTCTCATTAGTTCATTTTCAAAATGTAAAAAGACACTCTCTAAACCTTGTGTCTTTATACATTTTAAATATTAACTAAATTGAGTTAGATAAACATGATAACGAACCAGCGCTTATTGGAAAACTGTATGTAAATCAGTGGTACAATTTGTACTCAGACAGATATAAATCATATTTAAACATTAATTTGTTTGACAACCTTTCTATGATATATGTCCTACAGAGTAACTATATCAATGGTCGGGTTGATCAGTTGATAACACTCCCCTTTCACTAAGGTGCCCAGGGTTGATTCCTCGATTGGATGTGAAAATGTATGGGGTCACCTGCCCGAACACCTAGGTTTTCTCTGGGCTACTCCGGTTCACTCCCACATTAAGACACCCACCAACTAATATCCAGGTCAGTGATTAATATTAACTGAAGTAACATAAATTTTATAGTATCTTTATTTTACATTACAGGGAATGTCCTGTATTAGCTGTAACAAAAGTGGTTTTCATTAAAATATATTTCTCTTTCTCTCTCTATTGACAGGCAGCAATACAAAAACAGAGAAAAACTCTTCCCAGAGTTCTTCGTCATCATACACAAAGTCACAATATCAGCACTCAACCAATCAGAACCAACGAAACAGTGATTCAGACTATGGTCAAAGGTATCAAGGGAATGATCGCGATGATAACCCCTCCTCTAAAAACTACCGTGGAGGCAGAGACTCTCGGCCCCAAACAGGTCCAGCCTATGCCTCAAAGGGAGAAAACTCACAGAAACCTTCGTACCATAATAATCAAAACAGTGAAAAGACCTCCACAAAGTCTAACTTTTCTAATGACAGAGGAAAGCAAAGTTACAATAATCAGACAGGCAACCAGAGAGGTCAAAATAATTACAACAACGGACAGGTCAATAGTAATAGTTCTCGGCCAGAGGACCGAGGAGGTCAGAACAATCAACGTGGTGCCTACAACAACAGTGGAAATAGTAGTGACTCCAGTAGCCAGAGCCGTCCAGGAAAGTCACAGGGTTATACCAACAAAAGAGATGGAGGCTCAACTAATCAGACAAGCTCATCTCAGAACTACAACAGGCAGTCTGGTGCTCAAAACGACAGTCGCCAATACGGAGGGCAAAATGGAAACAAACCGTATGGACAAGGTGAAAATAAACCATACGGACAAGGAGAAAATAAACTATATGGACAAGGTAGTGAAAATAAACCATACGGACAAGGTGAAAATAAACCATACGGACAAGGTAGTGAAAATAAACCATACGGACAAGGTGAAAAGAAACCATACGGACAAGGTAGTGAAAATAAACCATACGGTCAAGGTAGTGAAAATAAACCATATGGACAAGGTGAAAATAAACCATACGGACAAGGTCGTGAAAACAAACCATACGGACAAGGTAGTGAAAATAAACCATACGGACAAGGTAGTGAAAATAAACCATACGGACAAGGTGAAAATAAACCTTATGGATCACAAAATGACAATAGGCAATATGGAAGGGATAATAACAGACAATTTGGTCAAAATGACAGCCGGCAGTACGGTGGTTCACAGAATCAAAGTAGGCAATATGGGCAAAGTGAAAGTAGACATTATGGTGGGTCTCAGTCAGAACAGTTTAGACAGGACACTCAGCCTTCGGGAGGGCAGCAGAACTTTGATCCTAAACAAAACAAGGATTTCAGTAAAGGGCCACAAAATACTCGGCCAATGAGACAACCAAACCAGTCCGCAAATAGTAACCAGAGAGGAACTAACAAGACAACTTATCAGAACCAGCCACAGGTAGGTACACCAGGTAAAACAGGCATGACCACCACTCGCACTTAGGCATAGGATGTCAAATAATTCAAATTACGTATTTATAGGAATTATTATAGCTTTGCTGTTAATCAATCTTACAAGTACTCAACCTTGTTTGGATGGCAACAGTCTATGTCTATATGTGTAGAATGACAGATATGGAAAAAAGGTATTATATTGTCTATCTACAGCACAGTATATTATGTTTGTTTCAGAACTTCCCTCCCCCATCTGCAGCCCCTTTTAAGAAAGGTGACCCCTGTCTGGCTAAGTACTGGGAGGATAACAAGGTAGGATATAAACAGGTTCCCCAACCAGTGATGGTTGGTTATCATGTTTATTTAACTAAAGTTGGTTTCAAGTTGTATATAGACACAAAGTTTTAATACTGAGTGTCTTTTAAAATTTGAAAATTAAATGTCAAGATTAGCTGATGAAATTTGACAGAATTGTTTATGGATCATTCCAGGAGCAAGGGAATTCAATGTTATGTAATACACAATGTTTCACTTAAAGTGAAAGGTAGCATATATGATCCAGTTGTCATGAAACTTAATGTATGTGTTCACAAACAACTTTTGTAGGAGTTTGTGTTACAACATTCTGACACAAGGTCACCAGTAAGTAGAGTTTTGGTGTCATCACTTTACAGATTACATTTCTTATCTAAATGTCACAAGCTCTGAAACCAGATGCTGTACTAACCTTTAAACATTGACTTGTGATTTGTCTTATTTCTATCTGGCTGTGAAAAAAATAATACACACACTAGACTTCCCTGTGTAATGATACACAATGTAACATTGACTATTGATATTTGTCTCAGTTCTACCCAGCTGTTGTCCGGGCGCTGTTTCAAGACCTGCCCACCTGTATTGTGTTGTTCCCCGAGTATGGAAATGAGGAGGAGGTCAATCTTACTGATGTTAAACCCTTGAGCATGGTTTGTATTAAAAACAATTTTTTTTTTTTAATAAACATGTATCATTTTTGTCATCATCAATGCAATGCAAATCATTAACAGAGCTTATATGTTAACTGTTTTTCAGTATTTACAACCCTGTTCATATTCCCATGTTAAGCAGTGTAAATTCTTATTTAAGTAAATTGTACATCATAATTATAGAATCCACTATATCACAAGCCCTAATTGGCAGTGTTACCTGGAACAATTGGTTCTAGTTGGAATTGTGTTAAAACCTAAAAACATGGGTCTTAAAATGATTGTATATGTTAGTCTTTGGGAAGTCCTCATAAAAATTGTTGCCTTTTAGCATGTCATTTTGTGTTTGATGTACAGATGTACATGAAACAGAAGTGTAGAGAAGTTAGGGAGATATATTCAGGATGTTCTTCATGCTCTTTTTCATAATAACAATTCTGCTGTATAGGAAAATGTGAAATCTGCTTGAGTCAAAGAGTCTCATTCCAGTCAAAAATTGACTCCCACTTTAGCTGTTCAATATTTCTCTGTCGCCTCTTTGTTGACAGACATGACATCATAACACTAGAAAAGAACAATGAGATGTTGTCATGGAACTAAAGAGTTCAGTTTTCGGGAGGGGGGGGGGGGGAGATTACTTAAAAGATGATCATTGTTTTGGAACATATCATTGATTGGTTGAGAGAAAAAGAATTACCTTGTAGGTATGAAAGAGAAATTTCAACTTCAGTAAGAATTAATTTGGTATTAATTTTATATTCGTTTATTAGCCCCCCAGTCAGTACCTACCTCATCAACAGCCTCCCAATCAGCAGTATGTGGACTATGGGAGCCAATCACAGGGGCAACTACTCGGCCATGACAACCACTTCAACACTATGGAGTTCCGACGACGCCAAGCACGTCCTGATCAGAATAAGCCCACACAGGCTTTTTACCAACCTCCAAGTCAACGCCAGTGATTGGACGGTTGACCCAGACATATCCTAGTCTAGTTTATAGTGCTTCCCCGGTGTAAAAAAATATCAAGATTAAGATGGCACTTGTTCTACAGAACACCAGATTGATTGATTATAGATAAAACGACTACTAGATGCTCAAACTTTATTTAATTGTCTTGCGGCTTTACTAAGGCCAGTAAATATATTTGATATATTTGTTTAATTGTATACATTTATATCAATATGGTCAATTTTACATCAATTCTGTACTTGGTATTTACATTTTTCAGGTCAGTGTTAGTTTTTGTCTTTATATATTTTTGTTGCATATAGTTGCATTTTTATGTCAACTTGATAAAAAGAATCATGGCTGTTTTATTTTGATTATTTAGATATACATCTACTTCTGTAAACAATGTTCCTTAGTATTCTTGGTACATGAAATGTACATCCGGTTGAGGATGCATGCTACCTTACTGTAATGTCCATCAGCTTAAGGATTGTACATCCGCTTAAGGATGCATGCTGCCTTACTGTGATGTACATCCGCTTAAGGATGCACGCTACCTTACTGTGATGTACATCCGCTTAAGGATGCACGCTACCTTACTGTGATGTACATCCGCTTAAGGATCCATGCTACCTTACTTTAATGTACATCAGCTTAAGGATGGATGCTACCTAACTGTAATGTACATCAGCTTAAGCAGGTGTGCTAACTTACTGTAATGTACATCCTTTAGATATACATCTACTTCTGTAAACAATGTTCCTTAGTATTCTTGGTACATGAAATGTACATCCGGTTTAGGATGCATGCTACCTTACTGTAATGTACATTAGCTTAAGGATGCATGCTGCCTTACTGTGATGTACATCCGCTTAAGGATCCATGCTACCTTACTTTAATGTACATCACCTTAAGGATGTATGCTACCTAACTGTAATGTCCATCAGCTTAAGGATTGTACATCAGCTTAAGGATGGATACTACCTTACTGTAATGTACATCAGCGTAAGGATGCATGCTACCTTACTGTGCTGTACATCCGCTTAAGGATGCATGCTCCCTTACTGTAATGTACATCAGCTTAAGTATGCATGCTACCTTACTGTAATGTACATTAGCTTAAGGATGCATGCTGCCTTACTGTGATGTACATCCGCTTAATGATGCATGCTACCTTACTTTAATGTACATCAGCTTAAGGATGTATGATACCTAACTGTAATGTACATCAGCTTAAGGGTGTGTGCTAACTTACTGTAATGTACATCCGCTTAATGATGCATGCTACCTTACTTTAATGTACATCAGCTTAAGGATGTATGATACCTAACTGTAATGTACATCAGCTTAAGGGTGTGTGCTAACTTACTGTAATGTACATCCTTTAGATATACATCTACTTCTGTAAACAATGTTCCTTAGTATTCTTGGTACATGAAATGTACATCCGGTTTAGGATGCATGCTACCTTACTGTAATGTACATGAGCTTAAGGATTGTACATCAGCGTAAGGATGTATACTACCTTACTGTAATGTACATCAGCGTAAGGATGCATGCTACCTTACTGTGCTGTACATCCGCTTAAGGATGCATGCTACATTACTGTAATGTACATCAGCTGAAGGGGGCATGCTACCTTACTGTGATGTACATCTGCTTAAGGATGCATGCTACCTTACTATAATGTACATTCGCTTAAGGATGTAAGTTACCTTACTGTAATGTACATCAACTTCAGGATGTATGCTACCTTACTGTGATGTACATCAACTTAAGGATGTATGCTACCTTACTGTAATGTACATCAACTTCAGGATGTATGCTACCTTACTGTGATGTACATCCGCTTAAGGATGCATGCTACCTTACTTTAATGTACATCAGCTTAAGGATGTATGCTACCTAACTGTAATGTACATCAGCTTAAGGATGTGTGCTAACTTACTGTAATGTACATCCGCTTAAGGATGCATGCTACCTTACTGTAATGTACATTCGCTTAAGGATGTATGTTACCTTACTGTAATGTACATCAACTTCAGGATGTATGCTACCTTACTGTGATGTACATCAACTTAAGGATGTATGCTACCTTACTGTAATGTACATCACAGGAATATGTATTTGCAAAAATTAAGTGATTTACAAATGTTTTAACGAGAGAGAACTTCAACACATTAATAAGGTAGCATACATCATTAGCTCATACACAAATTAAAGGTATAATAATGTGTAAAGTAGCATGTATCCTTAACTCTAACACAAATCATAGGTATAATGATGTATAAGGTAGCATATATTCTTATCTCTAACACAAATCACAGATATTATGATGTATAAAGTAGCATATATCCTTAACTCTAACACAAATTACAGGTATAATGTGTAAGGTAGCATATATCCTTAACTTAAGTCATTTCTTAACTCGAGTATCAATTAATAGAATCATTGAGAAGGTTTTTATGAAATATCAAGTGTATTTGGAGACTTGGTTCAGTAATAAGAATCAAATTTAATGATACTGTAAAAGTATTTATGTTACCAACTTTGGTGCTCTATGGTAAAAACAAAATAGAGTTGATTTTCGCTTACGTTTTCAAGCATTACAGCCATCTTCAGTTAAATTATTTTTGATGTCATGGTTACAACATTATGAATCCCCTGAAGATGGTCATAAGGCTTGAAAACCTTAGTAAACTATATTTACCATCAGTGGGTTTTTTCTGGGTACTTTGGCTTTCCTCCACCACCAAAACCTGGCATGTCCTTAAATGACCAAAGATGTTAATAGGACATCAAAAAACAAACAAGATATATATCTCAAGGCTGTGTGCAATAAACTTTTACCCAACCTCACATACTGATATATATTTCCACCTTGTAGACCAGGAGTTATGAGGATATAAAAAAACTTGTACAATGTTACCCTATAACAAACTTGCAATATCTGCTTTTATAACCTGTTATGAAGTTTTGATGTATCAATTTAAATGCTAAATATTGATTCTTTAAAGATCTACTTGTTCTCAACCTTTATTTTGTACTTGTATACATGTTAATGTGTATGTATATATTTATTGGTGTTTTATATTTTACCAGTTTTGAACCACTTCAGATTGGTATTTTAATTTTGAGATGAGTAATCCTTAGAAATCCAGGATTTTTTCATCTTTACATGATCGTTTGTTTCTAAAATTCTGAAAAACATTTTATGAAGAAACAAGTGATACATTGATTTAGACTAACTGCTGGACAAGTGTATAGATGGACATGTTCAATGCTGATTTGTATTTATGCAACAGGATATACTACAATTTAATTGTAATCATTTAAACCCTGTAAGATAACTAACCTTGATGATATGGTTGTGTAATCTATGTAGTCTGTTTAATCTCTACTACATCCCAGGGGGTTACATTTTTTAAGGCTGAGGGATGCATATGAAAAATTAAACTCTTTGTATGGATTTTTCACTGGCATTTGATGTTTTCTTTTAAAAGTTTTGCAGATAAAAAATACCCTACTTCTACGTATATTACTAATCATTGGCTTTTATTGGATAATTTTAAGACTATATCTTAATACTTTGTAATGTTTAAGGTAGAGAGTCACATCATTTTTGTGTCGCCTGCGAAAAGCTGGTGACACATAGGTATTGCTTTGGCGCCGGCGGCGGCGTCCGAACAGAGGTTTTCGTGCGATAACTTGAGTTTCCTTGGGCCGATCAAACTCAAACTTCATGCAGTGCTTCCTTACCAAAAGTGCTTGTTTGGAATTGCTTTTCAGGTTAGAAGGTCAAAGGTCAAGGTCACTGTTACTATAAATAGAAAATCTGTTTACGTGCAATAACTTGAGTTTCCTTGGGCCGATCAAACTCAAACTTCATGCAGTGCTTCCTTACCAAAAGTGCTTGCTTGGGATTGCTTTTCAGGTCCGAAGGTCAAAGGTCAAGGTCACTGTTACTATAAATAGAAAATCTGTTTT